>NC_044550.1:22767760-23067760 GCF_007565055.1 Rhinopithecus roxellana
CTTTCTTTCTCTCTTTCTCTCTTTCCTTCTTTCTTTTTCACAGAGTCTCACTCTGTCACCCAAGCCAGGGCACAATGGTGTCATCACGGCTCACTGCAGAGGTTCCAGGGTTCTAGCAATTCTCCTGCCTCAGCCTCCCGAGTAGCAGGAATTACAGGTGCCTGCCCCCACACCCAGCTAATTTTTGTAATTTTAGTAGAGACGGGGTTTTACCACGTTGGTCAGGCTGGTATCGAACTCCTGACCTCAAGTGATCCACCTCCCTTGGCCTCCCAAAGTGCTGGGATTATAGGTGTGAGCCATTATGCCTGGCCCATGTTTCTCAATAAGGTCACATTCACAGGGACTGGGAGTTAGGAATTCAGCATCCTTTAAAACCCATAAGAATCAGTAACCTGAATTAATCTGCAAAGTAAATGAGGGAACAGAGGCCAAAGAGGGTAAACCACTATCAGATGGCCTAGAATCCAGGCACGAGGACTCATTACTTCAGCCCTTCATCCTCTGTGTGTGTTCACAGTTCCCATTTAAATATATATGTTGTATTAAGGACTACAATAGTAATTTGGAGTTTGGGAAAATTTCATATCCTTGCCTTGATGGACTGGAAGATGAGATGTGTTTTAGGCAAAACGTGTTTATCAATAGGTGAGTGGCTATGAAATGGGGGTAGGAACCCATAGGGAAGAAACTAGATGATCTGCTGAAAATGAGAAGAAAAATGAGCTGCTGGACCTGCCAGCTGGCACCACTGCTCAAGTGGATTATGAACTGAATATAGAAAACGTTAGGGAACAAAGAGCTGTATGAGTGTTCACAGCTGCTCTCCTCACATGAGTGACCCCTTCCCAAACATATTTTCTGAACGAACCACTTTCAGCAGGAAAGTGGTCTCTCTATGAGGAATAACAAACAAGACAGTCTCTACAACTACTCGGGCAAAGAGAAGCTTTGCCATGGAGGGGTCTGCTCTTACCTGTGTTTTGCAGAATGCTCTGCAGAGAAACACTCACTTTGTTCATGATTTGTCTAATTCCTGGAAAACATCAGCACTATAATTTAGGATTAGAGTCTATTGAAAAGATCTGCCGGCATTTAAAAAATATTAGGAAACAATGCTGTGAACTGCAGACTTTCTGAGAAATCCGGAATAATTTGGCCCACACATTTCCTCTCAATTGAGAACACAAGGTTTGGAATCAGGCCAGGTGACCTAGGTTATAGCTCTGGCTCTAACTACATGACCTTGTCCAAGTTACTTAATGTTCATAAACCTCCATTTATCTATCAATAAACAGGCCTAATAATACATACATACCTCATGGGGATGCTGTGAAGATGAGATGAAATCCATCATCAAGGAATGTTAGCTAGAATCAGAATCCTCATCACTACTACATTCTCAAAGTCTCCTTAGATTCAAACTGAACATTTTTAGGAATAATTTTTAAAAATAAAATCTACCTTTTCTTTGTAAATTTGCTTTATAGTTTAATGCTTAATGTTTTGGTCAGTTGAATGAACTCTTTCAGCATCCTAAAATTATGTTAATATTCAGGACAATATTGCTTACTAAACTTTTTGGATTAGAAAATACTGCATGAATGCAGTAAATTCTCTGGATTCAGAGTCCAGAGTGCTCACCATTACATCACAGAGCCCATGATAAAATGTAGTAAATTCTCTTGTCAGGATCGCAAACTGACTCAATTGAAAGAATACTGTTTTATTTTTCTTATTTATTTATTTAGACAGAGTCTCTGTAGCCTAGGCTGGAGTGCAGTGGTGTGATCATAACTCACTGCAGTCCTGAATATCAGGATTCAAGTGATCCTCCCATCTCAGCCTCCCAAGTAGCTGGAACTACAGATATGCACTACCATGCCCGGCTAATTTTAAATTTTTTTGTAGAGATGATGTCTTGCTATGTTGCCCAGGCTGGTCTCAAACTCCTGGACTCAAGTGATCCCCCACCTTCGCCTCCCGAAGTGTTGGGATTACAGGCGTGAGCCACTGCACCTAGCTAGGGAAAAGAATACTAAATGTGAACATCAAGAACCTTGATGTTATTTAACAGCCTTGTCACTAGCCAGTGATATGTCCTCCAGTGCCTTAAATCTTGGCTTCCTTCTTCATCAGATTTAGTAACTAAAGAAGCATAAATGAGTAAGCAATAAAGGACTCATAAAAGAAAGGGTCTTGAGTTCTCTGGTGCTGCTATACCAGGGAAGTGGGGTCCCCACAGACCTGGAAATTCTGGCCCCTCTTTCTCAACTGAGTACAAATTGAGACGTCCGGAACTGATTTCCAAAGACTCATATTATGTAAGGAAGCCACCAACAAGAGCAAAGAAAAGGAGCCAGGGATAGCTCTTCCTCAGGGACACTTGACTTTCAGGAGTGTGGCTATAGAATTGTCAGTGGAGGAGTGGAAATGCCTGAACCCTATGCAGAGGGCTTTGTACAGGGAAGTGATGTTGGGGAACTATAGGAACCTGGAGTCTGTGGGTAGCTCTTTAAAATCCATGATGGAGTTCTCATCAACAGGGCAAGGCAATACAGAAGTGTTCCACACAGGGACATTGGAAAGACATGAAAATCATCACATTGGAGATTTTTGCTTTCCAGAAATCGAGAAAGATATTCATGACTTTCAGTTTCAGTGGCAAGAAATTGAAAGAAATGGCCATGAAGCACCCATGACAGAAACCAAAGAGTTAACTGGTAGTACAGACCGACATAATCAAAGTCATGCTGGAAACAAGCCTATTAAAGACCAGCTTGGATTAAGCTTTCATTTGCATCTGCCTGAACTGCACATATTTCAGACTGAACGGAAAATTGGTAATCAAGTGGACCAGTCTATCAATGATGCTTCCTCAGCTTCAACATCCCAAATAATTTCTTGTAGGCTCAAAACCCATATTTCTAATAAGTATGGGAAGAATTTCCTCCATTCTTCATTATGCACACAAATACAGGAAGTACACATGAGAGAAAAACCTTTCCAATGTAATGAGTGTGGCAAAGCCTTTAATTATAGCTCACACTTAAGGAGACATCACATAACCCATTCAGGAGAGAAACAATATAAATGTGATGTATGTGGCAAAGTCTTCCATCAGAAGCAATGCCTTGCATGCCACCATAGAGTTCATACTGGAAATTAATTGGCAATCTACAACTGGGATTTCAGCAGTAAAGACTGAAAATGTCAAAATTAGGATAATTGCTTGGACAGAATATTTGACGTTATTAGAGTGAATTATAAGTTGGATTATAAATTTATAGATATGAAAAGAGCTAGATGACCATAAATTATCTTTGGGAAGAAGAGTGGGAACTAGAGGGAGAGAGGTCAAGAGAGATTCACAATGGTCTATGCATCATTATAAATGTGCACATGTCCTCGTGGTCAGGCAGTAATGTATAAAGATACAGGTGAGTGCCTGAAATGAAGAAATACAACTTTTGCTAAAACAACATGCTGACCAAAAATAAAAATAAAAAAAAGAAGAAGGCCAGTCACAGTGGCTCATGTCTGTAATTCCAGCACTTTGGGAAGCTGAGGTGGGTGATCACCTGAGGTCCGGAGTTCAAGACCAGCCTGGCCAACATGGCGAAACCCTGTCTCTACTAAAAATAAAGAAATTAGCTGGGTATAGTGGCATATGTCTGTAATCCCAGTTGCTGGGGGGCTGAGGCAGAAGGATCGCTTGAACCTGGGAGACAGAGTTTGCAGTGAGCCAAATCATGCCACTGTACTCCAGCCTGGGCAACAGAGTGAGACTCCATCTCAAAAAAAAAAAAAAAAAAAGAAAGGAAAAGGAGAAGAAAAAGAAAAGAAAGACAAGAGAAAAAAGTCTTTGAGCCTAACAAAGTACTGAGTAGGCATGAGGTCAGAGAGTCAATGTCCATTGAATTTAACCCTTAAGAAAATTTTTTGTGGCTTTCAACACTGCTGGTTCATCAGAGGAATAGATGGGTTACAAACCGTCTTGCTGGGAATCAATAGGAAAGTAAATGATGTGAAAGTAGAGAGAAATCCTTTGAGTTTAGGAGTGAAAAGAAGGAAAGACTCCATACGGTAGCCAAAAGGGATGAGGAGGGGAAGGGAAGAGAAATATGTCATCTATGGAGATAGAGGGAAGGAAGCATATTATCAGGGAAAGGTTGAGGTGAGATCACAGGGCACTCACATAATCAAGTGGAATTAAGCTTTGAAATGTTAGCCTAAAATAGTAATAATCTTTACATATTTACTTATTTGGCAGAATGATTAGCTGAGAATCGAACTCTTTGTTAAGAGCAACTTCTCTGTTTCTGGAATTCATCCTTACTATTTTAAATAAAGGTAGACTGTAACTAGACTAAGCTATAAATGTGTTGGTGTTAAAGGTGTGATATTACCTTATTAATTTGAATGACTGGCGCTGATTTCCTCCAATTTAAAAATTTTATTTAGCTAGTCCAGGGAGTCTTGTTTTGCTTGACAGCTGCCTCTGATGCTGGCACACTGTGACCTCTTTCCAACCTTCTGCATCCAGCCTTTATGAGAAGGGGAGCTAACAAACTAATTAGACTGGTAGCTTAAAAAAATATCAATCTGGGTGCACACCCAGGCCAAAAAGTCTTATATATACAAAAACAGAACATTTGCGTCTGCCCAACTGTGCAAGACTGCTAGCCTCAGGCTTTTATCTCACACTTAAAAACTGGTTTTATTTCGCACTTTGGAATACTGTGTAGAAGTCTGACATATTTGTAGGATTAAAAACTACATTTGAAATGATGAGATCAACATTGGGAAAATTATGTGTGAACAAATTTGGAGATATAACTGAACAATTTGTCGTTGATGGAAATGTGCAAGCTCTGCTTCCCGAGTTCAAGTGATTCTCCTGCCTCAGCCTCCCGAATAGCTGGGACTACAGGTGCCCACCACCACACCTGGCTAATTTTTGTATTTTTAGTAGAGATGGGGTTTCAGCACACTGGCCAGGCTGGTCTCAAACTCCTGACCTCACGCCATCCACCCACCTTGGCCTCCCAGAGTGTTGGGATTACAGCCGTGAGCCACTGCACCCATCCAAAAAGGGGTTAATTTCTCGTACTGCATAAAGAAAAAAAAATATGTATAAATAGTTGGCTTGTGAAATATGGTATTTTCTGCCCAGCTCCTGGTGGAATTGTTTTTGCTGAACATGACTATCATGTCAGTGGGGTTTTAGCTATCAGTGCCAGAAGGGAAGTCAAAGATAAGGCACAATATTTATCAATCCACTGGCCACCTGCCTCAGAACTCAAGGTGTTGTTTAAGGAAATGCAGCTTCCGGCGGGGCACGGTGGCTCACGCTTGTAATCCCAGCACTTTGGGAGGCCGTGGCGGATGGATCATGAGGTCAGGAGTTTGAGAACAGCCTGACCAATATGGTGAAACCCTGTCTCTACTAAAAATACAAAAATTAGCTGGGTGTGGTGGCACACGCCTGTAGTCCCAGCTGCTTGGGAGGCTGAGGCAGGAGAATCGCTTGAACCCGGGAGGAGGAGGTTACAGTGAGCAGAGATGGTGCCACTGCACTCCAGCCTGGGCAACAGAGCAAGACTCCATCTAAAAAAAAAATGCAGATTCCAAGTTTTCACACTGGGTCTACTGAATCTCTGCAGGAGGGTCCTGATAATTTACTATTTTAATAAACACCTAGGTGTTTCTTATGAAAACCAAAGTTTGAGAACTAGATTTTGAAACATACAACTATACTTAGATTCAGTACTGTTCAGAGGGAGCAAAAATTGGTGTATCCTTTATAATGTGCCAATTTTTCATGCAATCTCCCTTTACCAGAATTTAAAATGTACACATCCTTTGACACAGCCATTCCATTTCTAGGAATTTATCTAACAGAATAATTGAATAAGTGTGCAAGGACATACGTTAAAAAAAACTATCCATTACAAAATTGGCTATTGTAGGAGAAAAGTGGTAATAACATAAATGCCTACCAAGGAATGTTATGTATCAAATACTGTTCTAAGCACTTCAAAAGCAGTTAAGTCATTTAATCCTCATAACATTATATAGTAATAGAATATAAAACATATATTAAAATATAATCTTAATACTATTATTATCCCTCATTTTACAGATGACAAAGCTAAGGCACAGAACAATTAAGCACTTATCCAAAAATCACACTGCTGGTAAGCGGCACAGCCAGGACACAAAGCCAGGTAGTCTGGCTCTAGAATCTGTGGGCTTAATCCTGCACTATTTGCCTCTCTCAGCATTCTGCTTCCTTCACATAATCATTATATATATTTTTAATTTACAAAAATTAAATGTAAACATGAGCGAGCTAGTATAGGTGGCTTTCTTTTTCTTTTTCTTTATTTTATATACTTTATGTTCTGGGTTACATGTGCAGAACATACAGGTTTGTTACATAGTATACACGTGCCATGGTGGTTTGCTGCACCCATCAAACCATCATCTGCATTAGGTAGTTCTCCTAATGCTATCCCTTCCCTAGCCCTCCACCCTGCAAAAGGCCCCGGTGTGTGATGTTCCCCTCCCTGTGTCCATGTGTTCTCATTGTTCAACTCCCAATTATGAGTGAGAACATGTGGTGTTTGGTTTTCTGTTCCTCTGTTAGTTTGCTGAGAATGATGGTTTCCAGCTTCCTCCATGTCCCTGCAAAGGACATGAACTTATACTTTTTTATAGCTGCATAGTATTCTGTGGTGTATATGTGCCACATTTTCTTAATCCAGTCTATCATTGATGGACATTTGGATTGGTTCCAAGTCTTTGCTATTGTGAACAGTGCCGCAATAAACATATGTGTGCATGTGTCTTTATAGTAGAATGATTTGTAATCCTTCGGGTATATACGGATCAAATGGTATTTCTGGTTCTAGATCCTTGAGGTATAGTCACACTGTCTTCCACAATGGTTGAACTAGTTACACTCCCACCAACAGTGTAAAAGTGTTCCTGTTGCTCCACATCCTCTACAGCATCTGTTGTTTCCTGACTTTTTAATGATCACCATTCTAACTGGCATGAGATGGTATCTCATTGTGATTTTGATTTGTATTTCTTTGATGACTAGTGATGATGAGCTTTTTTTCATATGTTTGTTGGCTGCATAAATGTCTTTTTTTGAGAAGTGTCTGTTCATATCCTTTGCTCACTTTTGAATGGGGTTGTTTGTTTTTTTCTTGTAAATTTGTTTAAGCTCTTCATAGATTGTGGATATTAGCCGTTTGTCAGATGCATAGATTGCAAAAACTTTCTCCCATTCTGTAGGTTGCCTGTTCACCCTGATGGTAGTTTATTTTGCTGTGCAGAAGCTCTTGAGTTTAATTAGATCCCATTTGTCAATTTTGGCTTTTGTTGCCATTGTTTTTGGTGTTTTAATCATGAAGTCTTTGCCCTTGCCAATGTCCTGAATGGTATTGCCTAGGTGTTGTTCTAGGGTTTGTATGGTTTTAGGTCTTACGTTTAAGTCTTTAATCCATCTTGAGTTAATTTTTGTATAAGATGTAAGGAAAGGGTCCAATTTCAATTTTCTGCATATGGCTAGCCAGTTTTCCCAAAACCATTTATTAAATAGGGAATCCTGTCCCCATTTCTTTTTTTTGTCAGGTTTGTCAAAGATCGGATGGTTGTAGATGTGTGGTGTTATTTCTGAGGCCTCTGTTCTGTTCCATTGGTCTATGTATCTGTTCTGGTACTGGTATCATGCTGTTTTGGTTGCTATAGTCTTATAGTATAGTTTGAAGTCAGGTAGCGTGATGCCTCCAGCTTTTTTTTGTTTTGTTTTTTGTTTTGTTTTTGCATAGGATTGTCTTGGTTATACGGGCTCTTTTTTGGTTCCATATAAAATTTAAAGTAGATTTTTCTAATTCTGTAATGAAAGTCAGTGGTAGCTTGATGGGGATAGCATTGAGTCTGTAAATTACTTTGGGCAGTATGGCCATTTTCACCATATTGATTCTTCCTATCCACGAGCATGGAGTGTTCTTCAGTTTGTTTGTGTTCTCTTTTATTTTGTTGAGCAGTGGTTTGTAGTTCTCTTTGAAGAGGTCCTTCACATCCCTTGTAAGTTGGATTCCTAGGCATTTTATTCTCTTTGAGGCAATTGTGAATGGGAGTTCACTCATGATTTGGCTCTCTGTCTATTATTGGTGTATAGGAATGCTTATGATTTTTGCACAGTGATTTTGTATCCTGAGATTTTGCTGAAGTTGCTTATCAGCTTAAGGAGATTTTGGGCTGAGATGATGGGGTTTTCTAAATATACAATCATGTCATCAGCAAACAGGGACAATTTAACTTCCTTTCTTCCTATTTGAATACGCTTTATTTCTTTCTCTTGCCTGATTGCCCTGGTCAGAATTTCCCATACTATGTTGAATAGGGGTGGTGAGAGAGGGCATCTTTGTCTTGTGCCAGTTTTCAAAGGGAATGCTTCCAGCTTTTGCCCATTCAGTATGATATTGGCTGTGGGTTTGTCATAAATAGCTCTTATTATTTTGAGATACATTCCATCAATACCTAGTTTATTGACAGTTTTTAGCATGAAGGGGTGTTCAATTTTATTGAAGGCTTTTTCTTTATCTATTGAGATAATCATGTGGTTTTTAGTCATTGGTTCTGTTTATATGATGGATTATGTTTATTGATTTGCATATGTTGAACCAGACTTGCATTCCAGGGGTGAAGCCGACTTGATGGTGGTGAATAAGCTTTCTGATGTGCTGCTGGATTCAGTTTGCCAGTATTTTACTGAGGATTTTCACATAGATGTTTATCAGGGATATTGACCTGAAATTTTCTTTTTGTTGTTGTGTCGCTGCCAGGTTTTGGTATCAGGATGATGCTGGCCTCATAAAATGAGTTAGGTAGGATTCCCTCTTTTACTATTGTTTGGAATAGTTTCAGAAGGAATGGTACCAGGTCCTCTTTGTACCTCTGGTAGAATTCGGCTGTGAATCCATCTGGTCCTGGGCTTTTTTTTTGGTTGGTGGGCTATTAATTACTGTCTCAATTTCAGAACTTGTTATTGGTCTATTCAGGGATTTGACTTCTTCCTGGTTTAGTCTTGGGAGGGTGTATGTGTCCAGGAATTTGTCCATTTCTTCTAGATTTTCTAGTTGATTTGCATAGAGGTGTTTATAGTATTCTCTGATGGTAGTTTGTATTTCTGTGGGATTGGTGGTGATATCCCCTTTATCATTTTTTATTGTGTCTATTTGATTCTTCTCTCTATTCCTTCTGTATAAGTCTGAGTAGCAGTCTATCTATTTTGTTGATCTTTTCAAAAAACCACCTCCTGGATTCATTAATTTTTTGAAGGGTTTTTTGTGTCTCTATCTCCTTCAGTTCTACTCTGATCTTAGTTATTTCTTGTCTTCTGCTAGATTTTGAACTTGTTTACTTTTCCTTCCCTAATTCTTTTGTGATGTTAGGGTGTTGATTTCAGATCCTTCTTTCTTTCTCCTGTGGGCATTTAGTGCTATAAATTTCTCTCTAAATGCTGCATTAGCTGTGTCCCAGAGATTCTGGTACATTATGTCTTTATTCTTATTGGTTGCTAAGAACTTATTTATTTCTGCCTTAATTTCATTATTTACCCAGTAGTCATTCAGGAGCAGGTTGTTCCATTTCCATGTAGTTGTGCAGTTTTGAGTGAGTTTCTTAATCCTGAGTTCTATTTGATTGCATTGTGGTCTGAGAGACTGCTTGTTATGATTTTCATTGTTTTGCATTGGCTGAGTAGTGTTTTACTTCCAATTATGTGGTCAACTTTAGAATAAGTGCAGTGTGGTACTGAGAAGAATGTATATTCTGTTGATTTGGGGTGGATAGCTCGTATATGACTTTTAGGTCCACTTAGTCCAGAGCTGAGTTCAAGTCTTGAATATCCTCGTAAATTTTCTGTCTCGTTGATCTGTCTAATATTGACAGTGGGGTGTTAAAGTCTTCCACTATTATTGTGTGGGAGTCTAAGTCTTTTTGTAGGTCTCTAAGAACTTGCTTTATGAATCTAGATGCTTCTGTATTGGGTGCATATATATTTAGGATAGTTAGTTCTTCTTGTTGTATTGATCCCTTTACATTATGTAATGCCCTTCTTTGTCTTTTTTGATCTTTGTTGGTTTAAAGTCTATTTTATCAGAGACTAGGATTGCAACCCCTGCTTTTATTTTTTTGCTTTTCATTTTCTTGGTAAACCTTCCTCCGTCATTTTATTTTGAGCCTATGTGTGTCTTTGCATGTGAGATGGGTCTCCTGAATACAGCACACTGATGGGTCTTGATTCTTTATCCAATTTGCCAATCTGTGTCTTTTAATTGGGGCATTTAGCCCATTTACATTTAAGGTTACTATTGTTATGTGTGAATTTGGTTCTGTCATTATATGCTAGTTGGTTGTTTTGCCCATTAGTTGATGTAGCTTCTTCATATTGTCGATGGTCTTTACAATTTGGTATGTTTTTCCAGTGGCTGGGATGGGTTTTTCCTTTCTGTATTTAGTGCCTCCTTCAGGATCTCTTGTAAGGCAGGCCTGGTGGTGACAAACTCTCTCAGCATTTGCTTTATCTGTAAAGGTTTTTATTTCTCTTTCACTTAGGAAGCTTAGTTTGGCTAGATATGAAATTCTGCATTGAAAATTCTTTTCTTTAACAATGTTGAATATTGGCCCTCAATGTCTTCTGGCTTGTAGGGTTTCTGCAGAGAGATCTGCTGTTACTCTGATGGGCTTTCATTTGTGGGTAACCTGACCTTTCTCTCTGGCTGCCCTTAACATTTTTTCCTTCATTTCAACCTTCATGAATCTGATGGTTATGTATCTTTGGGTTGCTCTTCTAGAGGAATGTCCCTGTGTTGTTCTCTGTATTTTCTGAATTTGAATGTTTTGTCAGCCTGTCTTGCTAGGTTGGGGAAGTACTCCTGGATAGTATCCTGAAGAGTGTTTTCCAACTTGGTTCCATTCTCCCTGTCACTTTCAGGTACACCAATCAAACGTAGGTTTGGTCTTTTCACATGGTCCCATATTTCTTGGAGTCTTTGTTCATTTCTTTTCTTTTTTTTCCTCTAATTTTGTCCTCATACTTTATTTCATTAAGTTGATCTTCAATCTCTGATATCCTTTCTTCCACTTGGTTGCTTTGGGTATTGATACTTGTGTATGCTTCACAAAGTTCTCATGCTGTGTTTTTCAGCTCCATCAGGTCATTTATGTTCTTCTCTAAACTGGTTATTCTAGTTAGCAATTTCTCTTACATTTTTTCAAGGTTCTTAGCTTCCTTACATTGGGTTAGAACATGCTCCTTTAGCTCGGAGGAGTTTGTTATTACCTACCTCTGAAGCCTACTTCTGTCAATTCATCAAACTTATTCTCCATCCAGTTTTGCTCCCTTGCTGGCAAGGAGTTGTGATCCTTTGGCGGAGAAGAGATGTTCTGGTTTTTGGAATTGTCTGCCTTTTTACACTGGTTTTTCCTCATCTTCTTGGATTTATCTACCTTTGGTCTTTGATGTTGGTGACCTGTGGATGGGGTTTCTGTGTGGACGTTCTTTTTGTTGATGTTGGTACTATTCCTTTCTGTGGGTTGTTTTCCTTCTAACAGTGAGGCTCCTTTGCTGCAGGTCTGTTGGAGTTTGCCAGAGGTCCACTCCAGACCCTGTTTGCCTGGGTATCACTAGTGGAGGCTACAGAAGAGCAAAGATTGCTGCCTTTTCCTTCCTCTGAAAGCTTTGTTTCAGAGGGGCACCTGCCAGATGCCAGCCAGAGCTCTCCTGTATGAGGTGTCTGTCAACCCCTGCTAGGAGGTGTCTCCCAGTCAGGAGGCACAGGGGTCAGGGACCCACTTGAGGACGCACTCTGTCCCTTAGCAGAGCTTGAGCACTGTGCTGGGAGATCTGCTGCTCTCTTCAGAGCAGGCAGGCAGGAATGTTTAAGTCTGCTGAAGCTGCGCCCATAGCTGCCCCTACCCTGAGGTGCTCTGTCCCAGGGAGATGGGAGTTTTATCTATAAGCCCCTGACTGGGGCTGCTGCCTTTCTTTCAGAGATGACCTGCCCTGAGAAGAGGAATCTAGAGAGGCAGTCTGGCTACAGTGGCTTTGCTGAGCTGCAGTGGGCTCTGCCCAGTTCGAACTTCCTGGTGGCTTTGTTTACACTGTGAGGGGAAAGCCCCCTACTGAAGCCTCAGTAATGGTAAACGCCCCTCCCCCCACCACGCTTGAGCATCCCAGGTCGACTTCAGACTGCTGTGCTGGCAGTGAGAATTTCAAGCCAGTGGATCTTAGCCTGCTGGGCTCCATGGGGGTGGGATCCTCTGAGCTAGGCTCCCTGACTTCAGCCCCCTTTCCATGGGAGTGAATGGTTCTGTCTTGCTGGCATTCCAGGTGCCACTGGGGTATGAAAAACACTTCTGAGCTAGCTCGGTGTCTGCCCAAATGGCTGCCCAGTTTTGTGCTTGAAACCTAGGTCCCTGGTGGTGTAGGCATCTGAGGTAATATCCTGGTTTGCGGGTTGTGAAGACTGTGGGAAAATCATAGTATCTGGGCCGGAATGCACCATTCCTTACAGCACAGTCCCTCATTGCTTCCTTGGCAAGAGGAGGGAGTTCCCTGACCCCTTGTGCTTCCTAGGTGGGGCAATGACCCACCCTGCTTCGGCTCACCCTCTATGGGCTGCATCCACTGTCTAACCATTCCCAGTGAGATGAGCCAGGTACCTCAATTGGAAATGCAGAAATCACCTGCCTTCTGTGTTGATCTTGCTGGGAGGTACAGACTGGAGCTGTTTCTATTTGGCCATCTTGCCAGCCACCTAGACCTCTTTTTCTTAATTACAAATTTTATTTTCTATTCAATCTTTCTTTTACTCTACCACAAAGGAATAAGGTTTCTGTTTTGAAATAAATAACATTTGAAAAAATATGTTTGATATGATCATGTTCATGTAGAAATGCATATTTATGTCTGCATTTTAAAATTAAAGAATTTTTAAGAAAAGAATAGGCCTTAGAAATGCGCACACAAAGTTGAAGATAGTGGTCTGTGAGTGAAGTTCTGAGTGTTTTCTATTTTTTTTTATTTTTTTGAGACGGAGTCTCACTTTGTCACCCACACTGGAGTGCAGTGGCACCATCTCGGCTCACTGCAAGCTCCACCTCCTGGGTTCACACCATTCTCCTGCCTCAGCCTCCGAGTAGCTGGGACTACAGGCAGGCACCACCATGCCTGGCTAATTTTCTGTATTTTTAGTAGAGACGGGGTTTCACCATGTTAGCCAGGATGGTCTCGATCTCCTGACCTTGTGATCCGCCCGCCTCGGCCTCCCAAAGTGCTGGGATTACAGGCGTGAGCCACTGCGCCTGGCTGTTTTCTATTTTCTGCCTTTTGCTTGTCTATGGTTCCTTTTTATTTTCCCACTAATGAAAGCACATTGTTCTTGTAAAATGAAAAACACAACAGCAATGTGTGAATGTGCCTACCATGCAAATATGTATAAAGTTTAAGCTTTTGTAAGAGTGGCTTTTAAGGATAAATAGATGAAATTACAAATAGAGGTGAGGGAAAAATACATCTTCTTACACTGTTTTATAGTTTTGCTTCTTAAAACTGTAGAGCTCATGCATCAAGTAGACTGGAAGGTCTTCTGATGCTCAAATTTCATTATTTTCATCCTCGAATCACTTCAGTTAGAGCAGATCTCAGAGAACTAATAAACTTTTCTATTCCAACATTCTTCTTCCTGCATACTAGTCCATTGTGTTTCTTGCCTGCCGGTCTTCTCAGCTAGGTTTCTTTTTCATGAGTGAAGAGTATAGGTGGCTTTCCTTTTTCTTAATTAGCAATTTTATTTTCTATTCAATCTTGCTTTTACTCTACCACAAAATAATAAGATTTCTCTTTTGAAATAAATAATGTTCTTTGCCTCATCTACTAACTGGATGTGATACATTTATTTCATGAAGTTATCTTGGGTCCTTCAGGGAAGCCAACTTTATTCAGAATAATCTGAATTATATGCATTGATAAACCAATCAGTTGTGATTCATCCAAGGTGACAGAATTTATAAGGGCTTCAAAGTGGCTGTCACACTAAACTCTGGGAAATGTTAATGTTGGGCTAACTGAAAATTATAACTAGGACATTTCTTGAACTTATTTTTCTTTAGTACAGGCAGGTAAAATTGGTTCTCTTCATTTTATAAATGTTATTCTTCAAAAAGAATCTGGTAGTACAAGATGACTTGCTTGCTTTCTGAATATTTTAATTCTGGATTGTTATATGTTTTGCTGATAAGTTATTTTAATTGATCATATTGTTTTTAAAAATGAGATTTTAAAAATATATATATTTTTTAATTTGGGGGGTACATGCACAGGTTTGTTTCAAGGGTATATTGTGTGATGCAGAGGTTTAGGCTTCTATTTACCTGGTCACCCAGATAGTGAACCAAGTGCCAAATAGAAAGTTTTTAAAGCCTTGCCTCTCTCCCTTCCTCTCTCCTTTTAGAATCCCTGGTGTCTATTGTTCCCATCTTTATGTATGTGTATAACCAAGATTTAGCACTCACTTATAAGTGAGAACATGTGATACTTGATTTTCTGTTTCTGTATTAATTCGCTTAGGATAATGGCTTCTAGGTGCCATTATCTGTGTTGCTGCAAAGGACATGATCTCATTCTTTTTTTCTTTTTTTTTGAGATGGAGTCTCATTCTGTCGCCCAGGCTGGAGTGCAGTGGCGCTATCTCGGCTCACTGCAAGCTCCACCTCCCCCCGGGTTCACGCCATTCTCCTGCCTCAGCCTCCCGAGTAGCTGGGACTACAGGTGCCCGCCAGCAGGCCTGTCTAATTTTTTGTATTTTTAGTAGAGACGGGATTTCACCGTGTTAGCCAGGATGGTCTCAATCTCCTGACCTCGTGATCCACCCGCCTTGGCCTCCCAGAGTGCTGGGATTACAAGCGGCAGCCACCACCCCGGGCTGATCTCATTCTTTTTTTAATGGCTGCATAGTATTCCATGGTGTGTAAATACCACATTTTCTTTATCCAGTCCACTGTTGATGGGCACCTAGATTGATTCTCTGTCTTTGCTATTGTGAACGGTGCTGAAATGAACATAAAGGGCATGTGTCTTTTTGGTGGAATGATTTATATTCTGCTGGGTATGTAACCATAACGGGATTACTGGATTAAATGGTAGTTCCATTTTCAGTTCTTTGAGAAATCTTCAAACTGCCTTCCACAGTGGCTGAACTAATTTACGCTCCCACCAGCAGTGTATAGGCATTCCCTTTTCTCCATAGCCTTGCCAACATCTGTTAGTTTTTGACTTTTTAGTAATAGCCATTCTGATTGATGTGAGATGGTATCTCATTGTGGTTTTAATTTGCATCTCTCTACTAATTAGTGATGTTGAGCATTTTTTCATGTTAGTTGGCTGCTTGTATGTCTTTTTTTAAGAAGTGTCTGTTCATGTCCTTTGCCTACTTTTTAAATGAGGTTCTCTGTTTTTTTCTCATTGAGTTTAAGGTCCTTATAGATTCTGGCTATTAGACCCTTGTTGTATGCATAGTTTGCAAATATTTTCTCCCATTCTGTTGGTTGTCTGTTTACTCTGTTGATAGTTTCTTTTGCTGTGCAGAAGCTCTTTAGTTCAATTAGTTCCCACTTGTCAAATTTTGTTTTTGTTGTAACTGCTTTTGGAGACTTTGTTATGAAATCTTTGCTAAGGCCTATGTCTAGAAAGGTATTTCTTTGATTTTTTCCTTTATTCCATTTTGAGTTGATTTTTGTATATTATGAAAGAAGGGGTTCAGTTTTAATCTTCTGTCATCTTCTAAATGGCTATATGGCTAGCCACTTATCCCAACACCATTTATTGAGTAGGGACTTCTTTCTCTATTGCATGTTATCTTCAACTTTGTTGAAGGTCACATGATTGTAGGTGTGCAGCTTTATTTCTGGTTTCTCTAGGTCTATGTGTCTGTTTTTGTACCAGTACCATGTTGTTTTGGCTACTGTAGCTTTGTAGTATAGTTTGAAATCAGATAATGTGATGCCTCTGTTCTTTTTGCTTAGGATTGCTTTGGCTATTTAGGCTCTTTTTTGGTTCCATATGAATGTTAGAATAGTTTTTTCTAATTATGTGCAAAATGACAGTGGTAGTTTGATAGCAATAGCATTGAATCTGTAAATTGGTTTGGGCAGTATGGTCAATATAACAATATTGATTCTTCTTATCCATGAGCATGGAATTTTTTTTAGTTGTTTGTGTCATTTCTGATTTCTTTCTGCAGTGTTTTATAATTCTTACTGCAGATAATTTACTTCCCCAGTTAGCTATATTCATAGGTATTTTAATCTTTTTGTGGGATTACCAATTTTCTAGCAAAATGTTAAATATTAACTCATGAACATTAATCCTTTTTGAATGAGATTTTTTCTAAAATATATTACTGCATATTTTACATTTCCTACCACTATATTTTTTGGTAATTTTGTCTATTTCCTTTTTAAATCAAATGTGTAAATTAACTTTATTATTAAATATAGAAAATTACTTATTGAATGACTACAATGTTTATAAGCACACACATAATTATGTTCTCTGAAACATTCTGCATAATTTGCAATGAACAATAACTCTTTAAAAAGTATTTCAGGTGATTGTATTTAGGATCAAAGTCTTCAGCATTTATGTAAGGTCAAGAAGTAGTTATTGGACATGTTCCAAAGGAGCTAAACAGATTTTAGTGGGTAACTAAACTATAACTGGTAATGTATATTGCTTGGTCTTTTATGATACAATGTCCTTTCCATTTTGAGTTTTTAAATCCACCTCACCCCAAATTTTAGATATTAAAAAAATTATTTCTACCATTGTCATTTCACCTGCCATAAAAAATGCTCATTCTTAGCAATAGGTAAGTATATGATATCTAAATAATTGAAAAAAAAAAAGACTCAAATATTTTAATTGAATCCGTTGGCTATAGGTAGTCCATTCAGTGGTATAATTGAGAGGAACTCAGGATTTATTGCTCTGGGTGGGTAGGAAAAACTGAAAAATGTGGCTAATATTGAGTTTCAAATGGCCCTTGAAATTGCTTGTGATTATCTACTAAAGCATGCACTAAGTTGGTGTACACTAAGGTAACATGGTAGAGCGTTAAGGCAATGCTTTGTGAGTTGGTGTATCTGTTTGATTCTCATTTTTCCATATCCCCGTGTATAAAATGAGACAATAACAGTGATCTATCAAGATTACTGGAAGGTGGTAAATAATGCATAGGAAACTGCCTGCCACATGACTCACAATTAGTATTAGTGTCTTCCCCTTGAATGATAAATATCAGTGGAATAGCTACTGACTTTTTAATATGATGGAATTATTTTTCATTCATTCTCCAAATATTTATTGAACAAGTCAGTCAGGGATTATGCATGAAAGCAGAAGCCTCTCAATATATTCCAAGTATGAATATTTTCAATGCAGGGAATTAGAGGCTTACCCAATGGTTAGAAGGCTACAGAAGCCAAGGTGAAGAAGGCTGACAGCAACAACCTCAGCCTATGCACTATGAGGTTCTCAAGAGTTTGCACAAAAGACAGCTGAAATTAACCTCTGGGAGATTCCCTCTGACCTTTCAGTCTGCAGGAGTGATGCAGGCGATTTTCCGGAAGCTTACCTGGAAACTGCTTCAAACCTCGTATCTTGGACACATGCCTACAGCTGCTTCCAGAAAGTAATGACCCCTTTCTCTTCCAAATCTTGTGCACGTTCTTCCCATTGCAGTGGGTTTCTGGGAAATGTCATTCTCAGCTCTCCTGAAGTGGAGACCTTAGAAAGGGGTAGCAGTGATGCCAAGTTGACCCTAGATAGTCCAGCACACCAACTATGCACAGCCCTGTGCTCAATGTTGTGAGGAATACAATGGTAACATGCGTGTGGATCTTGTTTCCATCCTGCTCCCAGTGGGAAAGGGAGGATAAGACATGTAAATAAAACCAGTAGTCCAAGGCAGAAGACTCAGGTGGAGGCAGATGCAGGAACAATGCTGGGCAAATTGGTGAAAGAAAGATGTTTTTCAGTCAGGGAAGGGAGAATCAGGGAAGGCTTCATAGAATAGGTGGACTTTGGGTTCAACTTGAAGAACCAGTAAGTTTGGGGTTTAAGTAAATATGGAAAAGCAGGGAATTCCAGGAACATGAAAACATTACAAAGAGAAACACAGAAATAGAAAAGAGTGTAGTGGGTACTCATCGGGAGAACCTGCGTCTGCTGTTTAACATAGGTTCTTTCCTATTTCCTAAGTGTCTCAGCTGGTTTGAGAAATAAAGGGAAAGAGCACAAGAGAGAGAAATTTAAAGCTGGGTGTCTGGGGGAGACGTCACATGTCAGCAGGATCCGTGATGTTCCCCGAGCCATAAAACCAGCAAGTTTTTATTAGCGATTTTCAAAAGGGGAGGGAGTGCACAAATAGGGTGTGAGTCACAAAGATCACATACTTCACAAGGTAATAAAATATCACAAAGCAAATGGAGGCAGGGCGAGATCACAGGACCACCGGATGAGGTGAAATTAAAATTGCTAATGAAGTTTCGGGCACGGCGTTGTCATTGATAACATCTTATCAGGAAACAGGGTTTGAGAGCAGATAACTTGTCTGACCAAAATTTATTAGGTGGGAATTTTCCTCCTCCTAATAAACCTGGGAGTGCTGTAGGAGACTGGGGCTTATTTCATCCCTTCGGCTTTGCTTATTTCATCCCTTCGGCTTCAACCATAAAAGACAATGGGATGCCTTAAAAGGGGCCTTAAAAGGGGCCGTCTATAAGCCTACCTTCAGGGTGCATTCTCTTTCTCAGGGATGTTCCTTGTTGAGAAAAAGAATTCAGCGATATTTCTCCTATTGCTTATGAAAGACGAAATATAGCTCTGTTCTGTCCAGCTCACTGGCGGCCAGTTCAAAGTTACCTCTCTTGTTCCCTGAACATCGATCGCTGTTATCCTGTTCTTTTTTTTAAGATGCCCAGATTTCATATTGTTCAAACACACATGCTCTACAAACAATTTGTGCAGTTGACACAATCATCACAGGGTCCTGAGGTGACATTCATCCTCCTTAGTTTACAAAGAAGATGATGGGATTAAGAGATTAAAGTAAAGACAGGCATAGGAAATCACAAGGATATTGATTGGGGAAGTGATAAGTGTCCATGAAATCTTCACAATTTATGTTCAGAGATTACAGTAAAGACAGGTGTAAGAAATTATAAAAGTATTAATTTGGGGAACTGATAAATGTCAATGAAATCTTCACAATGTATGTTCTTCTGCTGCGGCTTCAGCCAGTCCCTCTGTTCGGGGTCCCTGACTTCCCTCCACAGGTACTAAGAATATTATTAAACTGAAGAAAAGTATTATTGAAAGGAATAAAATGGAGGGGAAATCCCAAAAAGTAGTTTTTATTTAGTCATAGGATACTATCACCAAATAGAGTTTGAAATTCTTTAATGGGAAATGGGGAGGAATTTAAGGTTTTGAGAGTATCATGATTCAATTGTTCCGTGAGGATGATTCCTTACCACACAATTCTATTATGCCTGTATTACTCCTGCAATACCTCCGCTAAACACTACTGCATGCCCTGGAAGTGTGCAAATTCAGTATGCACAACTATACATAGGCACCCTCTTAATTCTCCATTTAATAGGTTGATAGAAGAAATTGAGGCTCAGAAATATAATGGAACTGCCCACTACCACACAGTTGATGGAACTGGAATTTGAGGCTTGTAGTTTTGATTCCAAAACTAAAATCATTTCCACTACAACTTTCTATACCAAACCTTTCCCCATCCTACCACTGGCAGCCCCACAAAATTAAAAAAAAAAAAAAAAAAAATCTCCTCAGCTGCTGTTTGCTCCCTTTTACTAACTGTATAGATCTTATTCTGAATCCTGAGAAATAATCAGAGGGTAATAAATTTGATCTCCAGTTGAAGATCAAACTTACAATCCTGGTTTTTCTTCATATACATGTCACAGTATAAATACTGTGCAGTTTTACATAATAAGAGAAGATTCTGAAAGTTATTTTTTATCCAATCTAATTTCAAGGAAACTCAAGTCAGCAAATGTTCTGGTAATGCAAATAGTCTCAACCCATGTCCTTTAGGCATGGAAATGGTTCTGGGTTAGATGTGACTATTCTGCTTAGTAGATCATTTAACAAATCTTAAAAAATCACTTCATCTTTACTTACATACGCATTACAATGCAATCACCATGTTGAAATGAACTTATCTCTTGTAAAAGTTTACAATTTGAAACTGTGACCCCAAACATACCCAGCCCATGTTTCTGACCTTTCTCATCAATATTTCCCTCCTCATTCTTGGCTGTTTCAACTCTGTGCCAGAGGTTTCTCTGCTTAAAATGTTCATCTCCATATATCCAAATTCTACTCATTCTTTAAACCCCAATATAAATTCCATTTTCTGATGAAGTCTTTGTTCATCAATTGCCCATCTTTACCCTGCTAAATTTTCTTTCCTCTGACAATCTCATAACTTTTTTTATCTGAATCACTTCTAGTGATGTGAAGTCACATTTTAATTAGTTATTTTCATTTTTTTATTTATATACATTTAAGGAGTACAAGTGCAATTTTGTTACATGGTGTATTAGTCAGGGTTCTCTAGAAGGACAGAACTAATAGGACAGATGTTTATATTGTTATGCCCAGACCGTTTATTCCCCAAAGAAGACCACCAGAGTCCAGAGTCAAAGCCAAGTGGCAAGGATCTTTACTGCAAGTTCGAACTTTGTCCCTCCATTCCACAACATACAAGAGGGCCCTGAACAGTGCGTGCACTCACTTTTTATAGCCCGATGTAGATGGGACTTGTAAGGTTACAGAGGAACAAGGGAATTCTTTAGGTTACAGCATTACAATTGGTTAACATATTAAGTTATACATTTAGCGGTGATCTATTGGTTTCCGTGCTTTCAGTAAAACTACAAACAGCTGTGTCGTTATCAGGGATTTTTCCAGGTGGTGTTTGTACTGGGCTCAGGAAGTTGAGAGATATGGGAGATATATGGTGTTTGTACTGGGCCCAGGAAATTGAGAGATATATGTTGTACTGGGCCCAGGAAATTGAGAGATATATGTTGTTTGTACTGGGCCCAGGACTGAGGAATGTGCCTGATTTCTTTCAATATAAAGGGGAATTTATTAAGGAATATTGACTTACACAGTCACAAGGTGAGGTACCACAGTAGACCATCTGCAAGCTGAGGAGCAAGGAAGCCAGTCCGAGTCCCAAAGCTCAAGAACTTGGAGTCTAATGTTCGAGGGAAGAAGCATCCAGAGTGGGAGAAAGATGTAGGCTGGGAGACTAAGCCAGTTTAGTATTTTCACATTCTTCTGCCTGCTTGTATTCTGGTCACGCTGGCAGCTGATTAGTTGGTGCCCAGACAGATTGAGGGTGGGTCTGCTTTTCCCAGTTCATTGACTCAAATGTTAATCTCCTTTGGCAACCCCCTCACAGACACACCCAGGAACAATACTTTGCACCCTTCAATCCAATCAAGTTGACGCTCAATATTAACCATCACACATCGATATATTCCCCAGTGAAGTCTGGGTTTTTAGAGGGTCCATCACCTGAATAATGCACATTGTATCCAAAAGGTGATTTCTCATCTCCCACCCTCCCCGAACCTCCCACCCTCTGAGTCACCAATGTCTGTCATTCTACACTCTACGTCCATGTGTGTATGTTACTTTACATTTTAATTATTAACGTATAGTCATGCACCACATGATGCTTCCGTAAACAATGAACCTCATATACCATGGTCCTGATAGTCCTGAGGTACTGCACTGTCCCTTATGGTTTTTTTACACCCAGAGCAGGGCTGTGGTACAGGTATAAATAAGGGACTTAGTATTAAGGTGTTTATGGATAAGAGTTTGAAACAGAGTTTGACAGAACAGAAATTGATCAGAGGCTTTTATTTTTCATAACTAAGGCTAAACTCCCTAGGGGAATTACCACTTGTGTCATAAAGCTTTAAATTTGCTGCCTAATATTAGCAGTATACCATGAGTTCTTGAGTTCTTGTAAAGAATAAAATTACGCTTCTTCTTTAATTCCATTCTATAACTCAGACTCTTACTTTGTCAGTCTACACATGCCTACAATTAGAATGAATAAATAATAAAAATAGTAAACATTCAACATAGCACTGTATTATGCACCAGCCTGTGGTCTGAGCATTTTACTAAACAATGCAATTAATACTCACAACAACACTGACAGGTAGGTACTATTTTTACTTTTCTTTTCTTTTCTTTTCTTTCTTTTTTTTTTTTTTTGAGACGGAATTTTGATCTTGCTGCTAGGCTGGAGTGCAATGGCACCATCTGGGCTCACCACAACCTCCGTCTCCCGGGTTCAAGCGATTCTCCTGCCTCAACTTCCCGAGTAGCTGGGATTACAGGCATTTGCCCCCACGCCCGGATAATTTTGTATTTTTAGCAGAGATGGGTTTCTCCATGTTGGTCAGGCTGGTCTCGATCTCCGGATCTCATGTGATCCGCCTGCCTCTGCCTCCCAAAGTGCTGGGATTACAGGCGTGAGCCACCGCGCCGGGCGGAGGTAGGTACTATTATCACCATTTTACAAATAAGAACCTACAGCCCAGAGAGGTTAAATAACTTGCCTAATGTTACACAGTTAATACTTGTCAAAGCTAGGATTTAGAGTCAGGTAGTCCTAGTTAACTCCCTAGTCAGCTTTTTCAATCATACTAGATTTGAAGTCCTTCAGAAACTAAAGCAATTCAAAACAGGTAATCGAATGATTCCAACTTCTGCTGTAAACATAAAAGCAGAAAACTTTTGGCCGGGCACAGCGGGTTGCGCTTTGGGAGGCCGAGATGGGCGGATCACTTGAGGTCAGGAGTTTGAGAGCAGTCTGGCCAACGTGGTGAAACCCTGTCTCTACTAAAAATACAAAAATTAGCCAGGCATGGTGGCACAAGCCTGTAGTCCCAGCTGCTCAGGAGGCTGAGGTGGGAGAAATTGCTTCAGCCCGGGAGGCGGAGCTTGCAGTGAGCCGAGATCGCTACCTTGCACTCCAGCCTGGGCAGTGACAGAGCGAGACTGCCTCAAAAAAAAAAAAAAAGCAGAAAACTTTCGTCATATGAGGTTTTCTACTCATTGCTGCTATATGAACTGAATCACTCATTTGAGCCAAAGAACCTGCCACCATTTAAAGTGAATTCTAATATAAAGTTAGACAATATATTTTATTCTCACATATGTGATAGTTACCATTTATCATTTCAGTAATGTGACTTCTTCATCCCAAGTAGTGCTTGTTAATGAATGGATATGAAAATGTGTAAGAAAAATCCCCAAACCTCTGAATCTGTAAAATGCAGTGTGGAGCATATCATCATAATGAAATATGTCCATACGACCAAAGATGGTCGTTAACTTTTGATTTTTTTACTTTCCAATGGGTTTATCAGGGTATTAAATGCATTTTCAACTTATGATAGTTTTTTATTTGCAATGAGTTTATTGAGATGTAACCCCACTATAAGTCAAGGCACATATGTATAATTATTTTGTTATAAATATGTAAATACCAGAATGTGGATGACCATATAGCTAAATAATATTAACCTTTATTGAGTGTTTACCAGGGGCCACATTCTGTACTAAATGTTCTGATTGTGTCATCTCACCCAATTCTCATGATATCGTGATGAGATCAGTCTTGCTACTACTACCCTGATTTTAGAAATGAGGTAACTGAGACTTGAAGACATTTTTTATTTTTTGAGATGGAGTCTCGCTCTGTCCCCCCAGGCTGGAGTGCAGTGGCAGGATCTCAGCTCACAGCAAGCTCCGCCTCCTGGGTTTACGCCATTCTCCTGCCTCAGCCTCCCGAGTAGCTGGGACTACAGGCGCCAGCCACCTCACCCGGCTAGTTTTTTTTTTTGTATTTTTTAGTAGAGATGGGGTTTCACCATGTTAGCCAGGATGGTCTCGAACTTCTGACCTCGTGATCCGCCCGTCTCGGCCTCCCAAAGTGCTGGGATTACAGGCTTGAGCCACCGCGCCCGGCCGCTAGACTTGAAGACATTAACTTGTGTATATGAAGTTTCCCAGGAGATAAGCAGTGGGGACCAGGATCTGAGTATGTGTGGGCCACAGCTCAGCAGCATAATGATGCAAAATCACAGCAAACAGTCCAATCCAAAATGAGAACATGAAACTATGTCCCTGGTGGTCCTCAATCTCTCTCTCTGTCAGAATTGCTTGTGGAGCAGTACAAACCAAACAATAACGTCCATGCAAGTCTGTCTATCTTTGTAGATTCTTATTCTTTAGGACTGGGGTGATATCCAGGCTTCTAGAATTTTAAATTTTAACAAAGGTGATTCTGATGCACAATCAGAATGAAGAACCACTACATTCTGTACATTCTGCATAGTGTCTGTAGAGATGTAGAAACGTTTCTTTTCAATTACATGAATGATACGTGAAATTTTCATTGAAAGATTCAAACAATGTAGAAGTATACAGAGCAAAACAAATAGAAATGCATTTCCATTCTATCACATGCTTTGTTATTCTATTTCAGGTATTTCTGGTATGCACTCTTACTAATGCACTGATTACATCGATTCTTTTGATGTAAGGGTCAGATTAAAATGTAAGATGAGATTTCTGCCAAAACAGATTGCACATTTCTATTGGTGGATTTTGTATTGTTGTGTACCTTGTCCTCCATAAATCAATGTCATTATCTTTCATATTCAAAAGTTCCTGCTGATTGTGCAGGTGCACACACAAGGCTGTGGAGTCGGCCATGTGACTCACAGTAGGTGCCTTCATAATTTGCTCCCTGCTCAGTCATTCTTGGCAGGAGGTGTCACTGTTTGCAGCTCTGCCTCTTTTCCCCATGGACCACATGGCCATTTGGCTTAAGATAATTCACCTTTTATCTGACTGCTCTAAGATATCTTGATCCATCTGCCCAGGCATCTCCTAGCCTTTCCTGCTGAGGAGCTCATTTTGATTTTTCTGGAACTTAGGTTCTTTCCTAATCCTGGGACTGGGGATAAAGAGAATGGGGTTCATTGACAAAAGTCACCCACAGGGGATCCTGACTGTACTGGAGCCTAATTCAGGAAGCTGCCTGCCATACTGTCTTCCTTGCAAGATTTCCCCAGCACTGTGGGGAAGGGAGTGAACCAACTTAGAGAATGCAGCCAGCTTAGAGACTGATCGCCTGAGGGTTCAAGAACAGCCAGTTGATCACTACTGACCTACTAGTTCATCCGAGTTCAGTAGATTTTGGTCTCTTATAATTATTTCATTCAACTCTGAAGAAGGTTCTTTGGAACAATTTTATACTGCCTCTTTAATCAGTAAGATCTGATCAACAAAACAAACCTTGTTAAGTCATTCCAAGAAGCCATGAAGATATTGAGAAGTGCTATTATCTCCAAAATAAGGTAGAAAAGCAGAATAAGGGAGAATTTCCATACCCCATCCAGAGTCTCACGGTGCACAGATCTTTCGTGTGCCTCTCCAGATCCAGTCTCTACCCTTCATCACCTGCTCTGTGCCCTTGGAGTCTTATCTGTAGGGGCTATGTCATTGCTTCCAGATAGGCATAGTACATGGGGACCAGTGGCAGGAGATCAGCAGGAAGAAGGACAGTAAAGTTGAAGTACTTATTTCCTTGGGTCCCTCTTTTTGGGGTCACAGGGAAAAGCTGGACCCATAAACTAAAGATTCAATGCCAAGTAGGTGGCTGTGTCTACACAGCCCTTTTTTCTTTAAAATTTCTCCAGCTGTTCCCTCTTCTCTCCCTTTTAGTCTTTGATGAATAGCTGAGTCCTGCTGCTACCAGCACTATGGTGTTGCGCTGATGTGGTTTGTCTCTGTGTCCCCACCCAACTCTCATGTCAAATTGTAATCCCCATTATTGAAGGAGAGGCCTGGTCATTATTGAAGGAGAGGCCTGGTGGGAGGTGATTGGATCATGGGGGCAGATTTCCCCCTTGTTATTCTTGTGATAGTGAGTAAGTTTGCATGAGATCTAGTTGTTTAAAAGTGTGTAGCCGGCCAGGCTCAGTGGCTCATTCCTGTGTGAGCACTTCGAGAGGCCAAGGCGGGTGGATCAGGAGGTCAAGAGATCGAGACCATCCTGGCCAGCATGGTGAAATCCTGTCTCTACTAAAAATACAAAAATTAGCTGGGTGTGGTGGCACATGCCTGTAGTTCCAGCTATTCAGGAGGCCGAGGCAGGAGAATCACTTGAACCTGGGAGGTGGAGGTTGCAGTGAGCCGAGATAGCACTACTGCACTCCAGCCTGGTGATAGAGCAAGACTCCATCTCAAAACAAACAAACAAACAAACAAACAAACAAACAAAAAAGTGTATAGCATCTCCGCCTTTGCTCTCCCTTCCTCCTCCTCCAGCCATGCAGGACATGCTGGCTTCCCCTTTGCCTTCCACCGTGATTTTAAGTTTCCTGAGGCTTCCCTAGCCATGCTTCCTGTACAGCCTGAAGAACTGTGAGCCAATTAAACTTCTTTTCTTTATAAATTACCTAGTCTTGGGTAGTTCTTTATAGCAGTGTGAGAATGGATTAATACATGTGCTCTTCCTAGTAATTTTTCCACATACTGTCCATGCTTTTGTATATCATCCCTTTATTAACTACTCTTCTTAAATTGCCTTATTTCAGTGTGACATCTTATTTTGCTGGGACCCACATAAAGCAGATACAGGACATCTCTGTAATTCTCCAAAATAGCACAATGCCTAGAAGCACACTAGCATTTTGGATTATATAAAGTAGGTAGCCCTGAAAGATGAGTACAGCAATATTCTCTCTATATGATTTCCAGAAAGACATGTTAATGGGGCTTTCACATGCTCTAGATTTCCAACAACACCTGAAGGAACCTTCACCCTCATGGATACCAGCCCCATTCTCTTTATTGCCTCAACCAATCTCCTTGCACTTCTACCTCATTCATTTACACCAACTACCCAATTATCTTAGCTATGTATTCATTCTGAAACTTAGTCCAAATATTTTAGTAACTCTCCATTAGTCAATTGTCAACATAAAAAATATAGAGAGATGAATCTTAAGGTAAAAAGGTTTTATTTGGGAATTATACATAAGAAGGATTGGCCAGGCGTGGTGTCTCATGCCTGTAATCTCAGCACTTTGGGAGGCCGAGGCGGGCAGATCACCTGAGGTCAGGAGTTCAAGACCAGCCTGGCCAACATGGTATAACCCTGTCTCTACTAAAAATACAAAAATTAGTTGAGTATGGTGGCGGGTGCCTGTAATCCCAGCAGGGATTACAGCAGGGATTTGGGAGGTTGAGGCAGGAGAATCTCTTGAACCTGGGAGGTGGAGGTTGCAGTGAGCCGAGATTAAAAAAAAAAAAAAAGAAGAAGGATTGCAATCTGGTACATACCTACAGACTAGGGTGGCCTTTGGTATGTCTGAAAAACAAGAAAAGATTAGAATTGATTGGGGAAAGAGAAGGTTACACAAGTTGTTTTGAAAAAAAGCTTATTGACACTGGGAGTGTCTTATAAGAATTGGCTGAGCATAACTATGTAGCAAGCAATGTGCTATTCTAATATTGGATATTATTTTAACAAGACTATAAGGTAGTTTTTCCATTGGATTAAAAACATACAAAGCAAATTATTTGTATTGGTAGATACTATATGCCTATATGTGTACTTAGATAAATTTATGTATATTAATAAGCAAAATATAATATTAGAACATTTTTTAAACCATATTTTAAGAAGTGCATTTTTTGCCATCATTGAAAAATGTCAAAGAACAAAATAAGACACATTCCTATAACCTCACCTGGATTCATTAAGCAGTAACTTTTATACCATACCTGGTATCTCTTCCCCTATTTCCTCCAACCCCTCGCTCTCTCTTCATATGTGCACACGCACACTCACACACACACACACACAGAAATTCCCTTTTCTCAACCATCCAAAAATTAGGCTGCAGACATCAGGGCACTTCATTCCTAAGTGCTTCAGCTCTTAAGAACAGGACATTCTTCTACAGAACCACAATATCAGTACCACACCTTAGGAAATTATCATTACTAGCCAGGCATGGTGGCACCTGCCTGTAATCCCAGCTACTCGGAAGGCTGAGGAAGGAGAATCAGTTGAACCCGGGAGGCGAAGGTTGTGGTGAGCCGAGATTGCGCCATTGCATTCCAGCCTGGTCAACAAGAGCGAAACTCCATGTCAAAAAAAAAAAAAAAAAAAAAAAAAAAAAAAAAAATAGTTACTTCAATAGCAGCATCCAACACACAGTCTGTACCCACGTTTCCTCGATTGTTCCATTATGTCTTTTATTGTTAGGTTTATTTTTCAATCCAGGATAGGTTGAGATATTGCACTTGGCTGCTGTATATGTTCAGGCTCCTCATATTTTGATTTGTACCATTGCTTCTCTGGTTTATAACATTCAAGTCTTCGAAGAGATCTGCAGAACACCCCATATTCAGGATTTTTTTCCTTATGGTTAGGCTCAAGTTGAACATTTCTGGCAAGAACACCTTGTAGGTGATGCTATTTCCCTCCCACTGCATAAGTTCAGGAGGCAGGACATCAGGCTGTTCCACTAGCGGCAATGTCAAGCTCAACCACTTGGATAAAATGGCGAACTCTCTATCATAAAGATGTATTTTGTCCCTTTGCAAATAATAAGTTTTCTGTGGGCTGATATTTTAAAACTGCAAGAGTATTCTGTTCCCCCAGAACTTTTAACCTAATGATTTAAGCATCTATCTATCTATCTATCTATCTATCTATCTATCTATCTATCTATCTATCTATACATACATATATTTTTTGAGACAGTGTTTCACTCTGTTGCCCAGGCGGGAGTGCAGTGGCACATCATAGCTCTCTGCAGCCTCAAATTCCTGGGCTCAAGTGATCTTCTCTTTTTGGCTTCCCAAAGCACTGGGTTTACAGGTGTGAGCCACTGTGCCCAGCCCTGAGCATCTATTTTTAATGACTCAAATCAAGTTTTACTTTGGAGGTTAAAAAATAATTTTCTCATTCTATCAGTCCTTCTACATTTATTACTGGATGAAATAAATATGCTTTAATAAACACTGAATAACCAGCCAGGTGTGGTGACTCATGCCTGTAATCCCAGTACTTTGGGAGGCCAAGGCAGGAGGATCATTTGAGACCAGGAGTTTGAGACCAGCCTCTGATCTCTCTCTCTCTCTCTGTATCTCTCTATATAATTAAATTTAAAAGTAAATACTGAATGAAATGACAAAATTTCATCAACTAAAGCAAAGTGATACAAATTTTATCATCAGGCCTTAGTACTTACGAAATTCTGATCTCCAGCTGTTCAACTAGTCTCTCCAAGTTCAAAGGTAGATAATAGTGTCCAAAAGCACCTGGGATACCTCAGGATTTCAGTTGATTTCCAACTACACCACATCCTGAGCCCATCACCTAAGCCAAGTACTTTCACACATCAGTTTGAGTGCTACCACCTTTAGGAAGCCAGTTCTCATTAGCCCCAGGTGGAGACAATTGCTCTCATTTGTGCCCAAGCCATCCACAAAGCTCCATCAGGGCATCTCTGACACTTCATTGCACATAATTACTGTTGAGTTTACTTCCCTCCTCTGGAGAAGGAATCTTGTCTTACTGGGAGAGTAAGAATCTTGTCTTACTGGTTTTCTCACCCATAGCATCTAGGACGATGTTTAATTGACATTGAATTCACAGACATAATCTATATCATCTAAAAAAAACCCTGAGAGTTAAGTGGCACATATATTGTTTGTTTTCTGCAGAGAAAAATTCAGAGAGGTTATTTTCAGAGGTCTGATTTTGCAACTACCCAAGAATAAATTCCAATGATGCTCATCCAGTAGTTTTAGGGATTTCCAGGAATAGGAAAACATCCCAAATGTTCTGTCATAAAATGCCTTGCTCATTTCTGCAAACCTCCCCATCTTGAATATTCTTTCCATTTTTCTGATTTTTTTTTTTTTAGACGGAGTTTTGCTCTTGTCTCCGAGGCTGGAGTGCAATGGTGTGATCTCCGCTTACTGCAAACTCCACCTCCCGGGTTCATGCCATTCTGCTGCCTGAGCCTCCCGAGTAGCTGGGATTACAGGCATGCACCACCACACCTGGCTAATTTTTGTATTTTTAGTAGAGACGGGGTTTCACCATGTTGGCCAGGCTGGTCTCGAACTCCTGACCTCAGGTGATCTGCCTGCCTTGGCCTCCCAGAGTGCTGAGATTACAGGTGTGAGTCACCATGCCCGGCCATTTTTCTGATTATTAAAGCTATTATTTGGTAACAGAAACAGAGGCAAGGAAGAACTACATAACTTGCCCCCACCATATACTCTTAGAACACAAAGGGGTCAGGATTTCCTTGGACAGTCCACAGCATGGGCTTGAACCCTTTAGTAACAGAGCCTTCATCTTGTTTTGGTGCAGACTGAGTATCAGTCCTGAGGAAGAAGAACTGCTTCAAGAGGAATTGTTAGTCTCCTCATTTACAGGAGGAAATCCATCTCAAAGGAGGATCAGGTAATTTCCCAAGTTGTGGCTAGTAACTAGTAAAATTAGGGTTCTGAACCCAGATGACCTGACTCCACAGGCGGAGGTCTTCATGGTTGATCCATTGCCTCTTTAAATTCCCCTTTCTAAGTCCAAGAGCACCTTCTTTCTTACAATTAGACTTTACAGAGGAAGGGAAATCAGCAGTTGTGCCAAGGCTAATTATTGAGCACGGACTATGTTCCAGGAAGTGTTCTGAGTATTTTAAGCGTGTTACCACATTTCGTCCCCACTTTCAGCCTGTAAAGTAGATGTTGCTCTAAGCATAAAACATTCTCACTTAATTCTCACAGCCAACATCTTTATGAAAAGCATGGAGGTTTTAACTCAGAAGTATAACTCAGTTATGAAAATGTGCACAGAATAAACAATGAAGTAGAGAACAACTCACAACCGGAACATTCCGGATAAGAAAGAGAATTCTGGATTTTTTTTTTTTTTTTTTTTTTTTTTTAGACAAGGTCTTGCTCTGTTGCCCAAACTGGAATGCAGTGGCACGATCATGGTTCACTGAGTCTTGACCTCCCTGGCTCAAACAATCTTCCCAACTCAGCCTTCTGAGTAGCTGGAGCCACACGCGCCATCCCCACGCCCAGCTAATTGTATTATTAGTAGAGATAGGGTTTCACCATGTTGCCCAGGCTAGTCTTAAACTCCTAGGCTCAAATGATCTGCTCGCCTCAGCCTCTGAAAGTGTTGGAATTACAGGTATGAGCCTCTATACCTGGCCTGGGCATCTTTTTACTATGAAAACAGCAAAAAGATCAGTAGTCGCCAGGGGTACGGGGGAGAGAGGACGGGATGAACAGGTGGAACACAAGGGATTCACATGGCAGTGAAACCATTCTGTATAATACTGCCATATTGGATGCATGTCATTATACATTTGTCAAAACCCAGAGAAGGTACAATGCAAAGAGTGAACCCTAATGTAAACTGTCGACTTTAGTTAATAATAATATATTAATATTGGTTCATCAGTTGTAACAGACGTACCACACTAATGCAAGATGTTAATAATAGCGGAAAATGGGGGTGGGGATGTGTATGGTAACTCTATGTACTTTCCACTCATTTTTCTGTAAACCTAAAACTGCACCAAAAATTGCCTATTAATTAAAAACATGTGTCTAGGCTGGGCATGGTGGCTCACACCTGTAATCTCAGCACTTTGGGAGGCTGAGGTGGGTGGATCACCTGAGGTCGGGAGTTCGAGACCAGCCTGGCCAACATGGTGAAGCCCCTTCTCTACTAAAAATACAAAAAATTAGCCAGGCGTGGTGGCGGGTGCCTGTAATCCCAGCTACTTGGGATGCTGAGGCAGGAGAATCACTTGTACCCAGGAGGTAGAAGTTGCAGTGAGCCAAGATCACGCCACGGCACTCCAGCCTGGGCAACAAGAGTGAAAGTCCATCTCAAAACAAAAAAAAAAAAAAAAAAAAGAAAATCTGTATCTATAGGTGTAGATATCCGCACAAGAATAGGGATATGTGGCAAAGAAAGAACAGTATTTGTGAGGTGCTCAATGTATCATGTTGCAATGTTCTTAAAATTGGTTTTATTGGCTTCTCAGTTAGCTTCTCTTCAACTTGTTCCTAGTGAACCACACTGCTTCAACAGAGTTGACAATAATAAAGACCACATCCCATAGCAAAACTAAAGGGAGCTTCCCTCTCAGTAAGCAAAAAGAGTTGCATTATTAACATGCATCCCTATGGTCTGTGGAAAGTGGCTTCCAGTATTTCTGAACTTAAACTAGGCAAAGTTTATGCAATAGGAACACCCAGGTCATTTTTGCCCTCAGAAAGACTGGTACGGGAAAATATTCCCATTGGCACTGTGAATGACAACAAACAAACAAAAAACAAACAATCAAACAAAGTGTTCTTGTGGTTATTGAATTAGGTGTGCTTACTCTTTAACCAAAGTTTCTTTTCTGAAAGCAAGTTCTAGCGGCAGAGATGGTACAAGGTACACCACAAGGGCAGTCATAAAAATCCATATTGGCCTGGAGCCCAAGGCAGGAGTCATCAGGGACAGAATCATTGCCGCAGGTCCTTAGTTCCTTCTGTGCTCCATGGAGAGTGGAGAAAAGTGTCTTCCAGGTCAGCTGGTTGTGGGTTGTGGGGAGGGGGGAAACATGCACACCTGGAAAGGGCGTCTTTATGGTGTGAGCTAATTTTACCTCTTTTCTTTTTAAAGTCTAGTTGAGACATGAACATTATGAACTGGAAATTAGAAAGAGAGGAGAAGTCAAAGAAGGAGACTTTCAGTGTCAGTTGAGAAAAACCACACTCAATATGTACTCATACACACGCCAGTAAGATCTTGCCTAGGGCATACTTCAAGAACCTGGAAATTAGAGGGCACAAGCATGAGAAAGTGAAGGTGAAGGTCAGTGACCCAAAATGAAGGACTAGGGAGAAATAGAAAGATCTTATTACCTAAGTTTTTAGGTTTTGTTTTTTCCTTAGTGGGGTGGGGATGGGGGAGTGTGATTTAAAAAAGAAAGTAACACAGGTGCTATCTATCTATCTATCTATCTATCTATCTATCTATCTATCTATCTATCTATTTATTTTGAGATGGAGTCTTGCTCTGTTGCCCAGGCAGGAGGGCAGTGGCGTGATCTTCGCTCACTGCAAGCTCTGCATCCCAGGTTCACGCCATTCTCCTGCCTCAGCCTCCCAATTAGCTGGGACTACAGTTGCCCGCTGCCACGCCTGGCTAATTTTTTTTGTATTTTTAGTAGAGACAGGATTTCACCGTGTTAGCCAGGGTGGTCTTGAGCTCCTGATCTCATGATCTGCCCGCCTCGGCCTCCCAAAGTTCTGGGATAATAGGCGTGAGCCACTGCGCCTGGCCCACAGGTGCTATCTTAAATCACATGGATACTGTCAGTGCTGCAGGCGGAGGTGGTCTTTAGATCTAATTAGAGCATGGGTTTTCAAAATACATTCCATGCAGCTCAAGAATTTTCTGAAGTTCCTCTAGGGCCATTTTCAGTGGCTAAAGCTCAACTGTGGGCCACCCGTCTTCCGCTTCAACCGGAACAGCTCTACGTTCATGTTTTTGATATTTGGAATGCACAGTTTATCTGTGTGCCTGAAAAAGGTTTCCACTTCTTCAAAGAAAATATTTTTTAAAAACAACCAATTTAGTCCTAAGTTCAAAGAGACAGAATCTTTTAAAGCTACCTGTACCTACCTGTTGTCATTTTTTTTTCCAGATTGGAAATAACTGAATGGAGTCTTATTTTTTTCCACACTGTTGCTAATGGAAAGCCTACTTTGAGTACAAAGGCTAAATCACATGAAAAGAAAAATCTCATGGGACTATCCAAATCATCATGTGATCTTTAGTATTGTTCTAATATGAAGGAATACCAACTAATGCTTAAAAGTTGGAAATTTTGTCAAAATGGCATATTTAAACTATAAATTATCACCTTTTCAGGAAATACATTATTCCAGATCCTTAATTTTAATAAGCTGTTTGTCTTTGTTTTGACACATTTTTATAAAATAAAGGAGTAGTAAATACTCTTTATTTACTTTAATGGAATCTTGTATGAAATAAAGTTTTTTTTTATTTTGTTTTTTTATTATTATACTTTAAGTTCTAGGGTACATGTGCATAATGTGCAGGTTTGTTACATATGTATACTTGTGCCATGTTGGTGTGCTGCACCCATCAACTCGTCAGCACCCATCAATTCGTCATTTACATCAGGTATAACTCCCAGTGCAATCCCTCCCCCCTCCCCCCTTCCCATAATAGGCCCTGGTGTGTAATGTTCCCATTCCCGAGTCCAAGTGATCTCATTGTTCAGTTCCCACCTATGAGTGAGAACATGTGGTGTTTGGTTTTCTGTTCTTGCAATAGTTTGCTGAGAATCATGGTTTCCAGCTGCATCCATATCCCTACAAAGGACACAAACTCATCCTTTTTTATGGCTACATAGTATTCCATGGTGTATATGTGCCACATTTTCTTAATCCAGTCTGTCACAGATGGACATTTGGGTTGATTCCAAGTCTTTGCTATTGTGAATAGTGTCGCAATGAACATACATGTGCATGTGTCTTTATAGTAGCAGGATTTATAATCCTTTGGGTACATACCCAGTAATGGGATGGCTGGGTCATATGGTACTTCTAGTTCTAGATCCTTGAGGAATCACCATACTGTTTTCCATAATGGTTGAATTAGTTTACAATCCCACCAACAGTGTAAAAGTGTTCCTATTTCTCCACATTCTCTCTAGCACCTGTTGTTTCCTGACTTTTTAATGATTGCCATTCTAACTGGTGTGAGATGGTATCTCATTGTGGTTTTGATTTGCATTTCTCTGATGGCGAGTGATGATGAGCATTTTTTCATGTGTCTGTCAGCTGTATGCATGTCTTCTTTTGAGAAATGTCTTTTCATATCCTTTGCCCACTTTTTGATGGGGTTGTTTGTTTTTTTCTTATAAATTTGTTTGAGTTCTTTGTAGGTTCTGGATATTAGCCCTTTGTCAGATGAGTAGATTGCAAAAATTGCAACAATTTTCTCCCATTCTGTAGGTTGCCTGTTCACTCTGATGGTAGTTTCTTTTGCTGTGCAGAAGCTCTTTAGTTTAATTACATCCCATTTGTCAATTTTGGCTTTTGTTGCTGTTGCTTTTGGTGTTTCAGACAGGAAGTCCTTGCCCATGCCTATGTCCTGAATGGTATTACCTAGGTTTTCTTGTGGGGTTTTTATGCTATTAGGTCTAACATTTAAGTATCTAATCCATCTTGAATTAATTTTCATATAAGGAGTAAGGAAAGGATCCAGTTTCAGCTTTCTACTTATGGCTAGCCAATTTTCCCAGCACCATTTATTAAATAGGGAATCCTTTCCCCATTTCTTGTTTTTCTCAGGTTTGTCAAAGATCAGATGGCTGTAGATGTGTGTTATTATTTCTGAGGACTCTGTTCTGTTCCATTGGTCTATATCTCTGTTTTGGTACCAGTACCATGCTGTTTTGGTTACTGTAGCCTTGTAGTATAGTTTGAAGTCAGGTAGCGTGACGCCTCCAGCTTTGTCCTTTTGACTTAGGATTGTCTTGGCAATGCGGGCTCTTTTTTGGTTCCATATGAACTTTAAAGCCGTTTTTTCCAATTCTGTGAAGAAAGTCTTTGGTAGCTTAATGGAGATGGCATTGAATCTATAAATAACCTTGGGCAGTATGGCCATTTTCACAATATTGATTTTTCCTATCTATGAGCACGGTATGTTCTTCCATTTGTTTGTGTCCTCTTTTATTTCACTGAGCAGTGGTTTGTAGTTCTCCTTGAAGAGGTCCTTTACATACCTTGTAAGTTGGATTCCTAGGTATTTTATTCTCTTTGAAGCAATTGTGAATGGGAGTTCATTCATGATTTGGCTCTCTGCTTGTCTGTTACTGATGTATAAGAATGCTTGTGATTTTTGCACATTAATTTTGTGTCCTGAGACTTTGCTGAAGTTGCTTATCAGCTTAAGGAGATTTTGGGCTGAGATGATGGGGTTTTCTAAATATACAATCATGTCATCTGCAAACAGGGAGAATTTGACTTCTTCTTTTCCTAACTGAATACCCTTGATTTCTTTCTCTTGCCTGATTGCCCTAGCCAGAACTTCCAACACTATGTTGAATAGGAGTGGTGAGAGAGGGCATCCCTGTCCTGTGCCAGTTTTCAAAGGGAATGCTTCCAGTTTTTGCCCATTTAGTATGATATTGGCTGTGGGTTTGTCATAAATAGCTCTTATTATTTTGAGATATGTTCCATCAATACCGAATTTATTGAGCGTTTTTAGCATGAAGGGCTGTTGAATTTTGTCAAAAGCCTTTTCTGTATCTATTGAGATAATCATGTGGTTTTTGTCTTTGGTTCTGTTTATATGCTGGATTACATTTATTGATTTGCGTATGTTGAACCAGCCTTGCATCCTAGGGATGAAGCCCACTTGATCATGGTGGATGAGCTTTTTGAAGTGCTGCTGGATTCAGTTTGCCGATATTTTATTGAGGATTTTTGCATCGATGTTCATCAGGGATATTGGTCTAAAATTCTCTTTTTTTCTTGTGTCTCTGCCAGGCTTTGGTATCAGGATGATGTTGGCCTCATAAAATGAGTTAGGGAGGATTCCCTCTTTTTCTATTGATTGGAATAGTTTCAGAAGGAATGGTACCAGCTCCTCCTTGTACCTCTGGTAGAATTCAGCTGTGAATCCATCTAGTCCTGGACTTTTCTTGGTTGGTAGGCTATTAATTATTGCCTCAATTTCAGAGCCTGCTATTGGTCTATTCAGGGATTCAGCTTCTTCCTGGTTTAGTCTTGGGAGAGTGTAAGTGTCCAGGAAATTATCCATTTCTTCTAGATTTTCTAGTTGATTTGCGTAGAGATGTTTATAGTATTCTCTGATGGTAGTTTGTATTTCTGTGGGGTCAGTGGTGATATCCCCTTTATCAATTTTTATTGCGTCTATTTGATTCTTCTCTCTTTTCTTCTTTATTAGTCTCACTAGCAGTCTGTCAATTTTGTTGATCATTTCAAAAAACCAACTCCTGGATTCGCTGATTTTTTGGAGGGTTTTTTGTAGTCTCTATCTCCTTCAGTTCTGCTCTGATCTTAGTTATTTCTTGCCTTCTGCTAGCTTTTGAATGTGTTTGCTCTTGCTTCTCTAGTTCTTTTAATTGTGATGTTAGAGTGTCAATTTTTGATCTTTCCAGCTTTCTCTTGTGGGCATTTAGTGCTATAAATTTCCCTCTACACACTGCTTTAAATGTGTCCCAGAGATTCTGGTATGTTGTATCTTTGTTCTCATCGGTTTCAAAGAACATCTTTATTTCTGCCTTCATTTCGTTATGTACTCAGTAGTCATTCAGGAGCAGGTTGTTCAGTTTCCATGTAGTTGAGCGGTTTTGATTGAGTTTCTTAGTCCTGAGTTCTAGTTTGATTGCACTGTGGTCGGAGAGACAGTTTATTATAATTTCTGTTCTTGTACATTTGCTGAGGAGTGCTTTACTTCCAATTATGTGGTCGATTTTGGAATAAGTGTGATGTGGTGCCGAGCAGAATGTATATTCTTTTGATTTGGGGTGGAGAGTTCTGTAGATGTCTATTAGGTCCACTTGTTGCAGAGATGAGTTTAATTCCTGGATATCCTTGTTAACTTTCTGTCTTGTTGATCTGTCTAATGTTGACAGTGGAGTGTTGAAGTCTCCCATTATTATTGTATGGGATTCTAAGTCTCTTTGTAAGTCTCTAAGGACTTGCTTTATGAATCTGGGTGCTCCTGTATTGGGTGCATATATATTTAGGAGAGTTAGCTCTTCCTGTTGAATTGATCCCTTTACCATTATGTAATGTCCTTCTTTGTCTCTTTTGATCTTTGATGGTTTAAAGTCTGTTTTATCAGAGACTAGTATTGCAACCCCTGCTTTTTTTTGTTCTCCATTTGCTTGGTAGATCTTCCTCCATCCCTTTATTTTGAGACTATGTATGTCTCTGCATGTCAGATGGGTCTCCTGAATACAGCAAACTGATGGGTCTTGACTCTTTATCCCATTTGCCAGTCTGTGTCTTTTAATTGGACCATTTATTCCATTTACATTTAAGGTTAATATTGTTATGTGTGAACTTGATCCTGTCATTATGATATTAACTGGTTATTTTGTTCGTCAGTTGATGCAGTTTCTTTCTAGCATCTATGGCCTTTACATTTTGGCATGTTTTGCAATGGCTGGTACTAGTTGTTCCTTTCCATGTTTAGGGCTTCCTTCAGGGTCTCTTGTAAGGCAGGCCTGGTGGTGACAAAATCTCTCAGCATTTGCTTATCTGTAAAGGATTTTATTTCTCTTTCACTTATGAAACTTAGTTTGGCTGGATATAAAATTCTGGGTTGAAAATTCTTTACTTTAAGAATGTTGAATATTGGCCCCCACTCTCTTCTGGCTTGTAGAGTTTCTGCCGAGAGATCTGCTGTTAGTCTGATGGGCTTCCCTTTGTGAGTAACCCGACCTTTCTCTCTGGCTGCCCTTAACAGTTTTTCCTTCATTTCAACTTTGGTGAATCTGAGAATTATGTGTCCTGGAGTTGCTCTTCTGGAGGAGTATCTTTGTGGCATTCTCTGTATTTCCTGAATTTAAATGTTGGCCTGCCTTACTAGGTTGGGGAAGTTCTCCTTGATGATATCCTGAAGAGTGTTTTCCAACTTGGTTCCATTTTCCCCCTCACTTTCAGGCACCTCATTCAGATGTAGATTTGGTCTTTTCACATAATCCCATACTTCTTGAAGGCTTTGTTCATTTCTTTTTCCTCTTTTGTCTTTAGACTTCTCTTCTCGCTTCATTTCATTCATTTGATCCTCAATCACTGATACTCTTTCTTCCAGTTGATTGAGTCGGTTACTGAAGCTTGTGCATTTGTCACGTGTTTCTCATGTCATGGCTTTTATCTCTGTCTGTTCGTTTATGGCCTTCTCTGTGTTGATTATTCTAGTTATCAATTCTTCCATTCTGTTTTCAAGATTTTTAGTTTCTTTGTGCTGGGTACACAATTCCTCCTTTAGCTCTGAGAAGTCTGATGGACTGAAGCCTTCTTCTCTCAACTTGTCAAAGTCATTCTCTATCCAGCTTTGATCTGTTGCTGGCGATGAGCTGCGTTCCTTTGGAGGGGGAGACGTGCTCTTATTTTTTGAATTTCCAGCTTTTCTGCCCTGCTTTTTCCCCATCTTTGTGGTTTTATCTGCCTTTGGTCTTTGATGATGGTGACGTACTGATGGGGTTTAGGTGTGGGTGCCCTTTCTGTTTGTTAGTTTTCCTTCTAACAGTCAGGACCCTCAGCTGTAGGTCTGTTGGAGATTGCTTGAGGTCCACTCCAGACCCTGTTTGCCTGGGTATCAGCAGCAGAGGCTGCAGAAGATAGAATATTGCTGAATAGCAAGTGTACCTGTCTGATTCTTGCTTTGGAAGCTTCGTCTCCGGGGTGTACCCCGCCGTGTGAGGTGTGGGGTGTCGGTCTGCCCCTAGTGGGGGATGTCTCCCAGTTAGGCTACTCAGGGGTCAGGGACCCACTTGAGCAGGCAGTCTGTCCGTTCTCAGATCTCAACCTCTGTGTTGGGAGATCCACTGCTCTCTTGAAAGCTGTCAGACAGGGTCATTTGTGTCTGCAGAGGTTTCTGCTGCTTTTTTTTTTGTTTAGCTGTGCCCTGTCTCCAGAGGTGGAGTCTACAGAGACAGGCAGGCCTCCTTGAGCTGTTGTGGGCTCCACCCAGTTCGAACTTCCCAGTGGTTTTGTTTACCTACTTAAGCCTCAGCAATGGTGGGCACCCCTCCCCCAGCCTCGCTGCTGCCTTGTGGTTAGATCGCAGACTGCTGTGCTAGCAATGAGGGAGGCTCCACGGGCATGGGACCCTCCCGGCCAGGTGTGGGATATAATCTCCTGGTGTGCTGTTTGCTAAGACCCTTGGTAGAGCACAGTGTTGGGGTGGGAGTTACCTGATTTTCCAGGTGTTGTGTGTCTCATTTCCCCTAGCTAGTAAAAGGGATTCCCTTCCCCCTTGAGCTTCTCAGGTGAGGCGATGCCTCGCCCTGCTTCAGCTCTCGCTGGTCAGGCTGCAGCAGCTGACCAGCACCGATTGTCTGGCACTCCCCAGTGAGTGAACCCGGTACCTCAGTTGAAAATGCAGAAATCACCAGTCTTCTGTGTTGCTCGCACTGGGGGCTGGAGACTGGAGCTGTTCCTATTTGGCCATCTTGCTCCATCCCTCTGAAATAAAGTTTTACAATGCCTCAGTCCTCACTCTGAAATCAGTGCTCACTGTACTTATGTAGCTGTAAATATAGAAAATGTAATAAATTTGGCTGCGTTTGTACTTTCCTTGTGTTATACATTTTGCAAAATGACTCTTTAACTCATCCCCTAGCCCCAGCCGCACATGTTTATATGCCTGGAGTATATGAGAGTTTCTCTGGGGCATAATCCTTAAGAATAGAATTGATGGAACCTAGTGAGAGGTGAAGCTAGCTGGGCTTCTGGGTCAGGTGGGGACTTGGAGAACTTTTCCGTCTAGCTAAAGGATTGTAAACACACCAATCAGTGCTCTGTGTCTCACTAAATGTTTGTAAACACACCAATCAGCACTCTGTAAAAATGCACCAATCAGCGCACTCTGTGTCTAGCTAAAGGTTTGTAAATACACCAATCAGCACTCTGTAAAAACACACCAATCAGTGCTCTGTGTCTGGCTAAAGGTTTGCAAATGCCCCCATCAGCACTCTGTAAAAATGGACCAATCAACACTTTGTAAAATGGACCAATCAGTGCTCTGTAAAATTGACCAATCAGCAGGACGTGGGCAGGGCCAAATAAGGGAATAAAAACTGGCCACCTCTAGCCAGCAGTGGCAACCCACTTGGGTCCCTTTCCATGCTGTGGAAGCTTGTTCTTTTGGTTTTAGCAATAAATCTTGCTGCTGCTCACTCTTTGGGTCTGCACTACCTTTATTAGCTGGAACACTCACTGGAAAGGTCTGCAGCTTCACTCCTGAAGCCAGTGAGACCACGAACCTACCAGAAGGAAGAAACTCCAGACACATCTGAACATCTGAAGGAACAAACTCCAGACACACCATCTTTAAGAACTGTAACACTCACTGTGAGGGTCCGCGGCTTCATTCTTGAAGTCAGCGAGACCAAGAACCCACCAGAAGGAACCAATTCCGGACACACTAGGATATGCCAATCCTCAAATTTACTAAACAAAGCCAAATTTTGTTTATCCTAGTGTGTAGCTTGCTTCATCATATTCTTTGTGACATTGTTTGAAAAGCAGGTTCTTAATAAAGTTTATAACGTCTCCTTTTATATTTTATAACCTTTTATATGTCCTAAGAAATCTTTGCCTGCCTTAAATATTTCCTGCTGGAAGTATTGTGGTTTTAAGTTTTTGTTTACTCTCTGATCAAGTTAATCTTGTTTTTAATATTTTTTTGGTATAGTGAAGCATATTATGAGTCAAAACCCATTTTCTTCCTTACAACTGATGTCTTCTATCCAGTTGTTTCAGCATTACTTGTTTTAAAAAGAAGAAAAGAAAAAAAAGATCCTTTTCTAGTAAAGTACCTTGGTCTCTGTCAAAAATCAGTTGTTCATATGTATGTGGATTTACCAGTCTTCACTTTATTCTGTGTAACTGTTATATTTTTATACCAATACCTCACCTTTTTGGTTACTGTAGCTTTATAATAAATCTTGAAATCAGATAGTTAAAAATGTTGAAAATTATATTCTCTTTCAAAATTATTATGGCTCTTGTTACATCTTTGAGCTTTTGTATTAAATTTGGTTTTATTTATTTGAGATGGCTCTCATTGTGTCACCCAGGCTGGAGTACAGTGGCACTATCTTGGCTCACTGCAACCTCTGCTTCCAGGGATCAAGCGATTCTTGTGCCTCAGCCTTCTGAGTAGCTGGGACTACAGCCCCACGCTACCACACCTGACTAATTTTTTGTATTTTTGGTAGAAATGGGGTTTCGCCATGTTGGCCAGGCTGGTCTCGAACTCCTGACCTCAGGTGATCCGCCCACCTCTGCCTCCCAAAGTGCTGGGGTTATAGGCATGAGCCATTGTGCCCAGTTGTACTAAATTTTGAACTGGCTTATACAAATTTCCACCAAAAAAGTCTGTTAGGATTTTGGTTGTGATTGAACTGATTCCAAGGTGAATATGGGGGAACTAACATGTTAAACATATTGAGCATTGAGCATGATATATATCTCTATGTATTTTTATATATATCTAAATATTTGCTGAGAGATATTTACAATATCTGTCAGCAAAGTTTTGTAGTTTCAGTGCATAGGTCTTTGATAAATTTATCTCTAAGTATGCATGTATTTAGATGCTAGAAAATGATATTTTTAATTTCATTTTTCAATTTGTGTTGCTAGTATGTAGAAGCACTATTGATTTTTGTTTATTGGCCTCATTTCCTGCAGTCAGCTAAATTAACTTACTAGTGGTTCCCAAATCGATTTTTCTTATTAGTTCTCCTTAGCCCTGACCTCTTGACTGTCAGCTATGCTATGACATATTTTCTTTTTGGTAAACAAACCAAACCCCACGTTTGTAGCTGAGTAGCTTTTTCAACTGAATTTCTGCTTCCTGCCTTAAAGAAATTGATGAATTAAGGGCCTTTTTTCATTTAGTGCTGTCTCTCCCTTTCTTTGGTTAATACAAACTGATGGTGTTTTCTCCAACAGAAGTCTCCGGATAGGCCCTCTATGCAGCCTCTTATCATCCCTGTACCATGGGCACAGGGCAGTGGTCTAAGAGAGTGAAAGTGAAACAGATAAACTTTGTTTCAATATTAGCTGCCTTCTCTCCCCACTCTTCTGTGCTATTATTGTCTCTATAATTATTTCTTCATAATTATTTTTTTGTACAACTTTATGTCTTTTAAAAAAGCTAAGAGAGCCTGGATGAGGTGGCTCATGCCTATAATCCCAGCACTTTGGGAGGCTGAAGCAGATGGATCACTTGAGGTCAGGAGTCTGAGACCAGCAGAACACCATCTCTACTAAAAATAGAAAAATTAGCTGGGGCGGTGGCAGGCGACTGTAATCCCAGCTACTCCGGAGGCTGAGGCAGGAGAATCGCTTGAACCCAGGAGGTAGAGTCTGCAGTAAGCCGAGATTGCGCCACTGCACTCCAGCCTGCACGACAGAGCAAGACTTCATCTCAAAATAAATAAATAAATACATTAATTCATTTAAATAAATAAAGTAAAAAGCTAAAAGAAGGAGACATATAGTCTTATATATTAATCCACATATCTATCATTTCTGATTTCATATCTGCCTGTAGATTTCACTTTTTTTTTTTTTTTTTTTGAAACAAATGGAGTTTCGCTCTTGTTGCTCAGGCTGGAGTGCAGTGGCACGAACTCGGCTCACTGCAACCTCTGCCGCCCAGATTCAAGTGATTATTCTGCCTCAGCCTCCCGAGTAGCTGGGATTACAGGTGCCTGCCACTATGCCCAGCTAATTTTTGTAGTTTTAGTAGAGACGGGGTTTCACCATCTTGGCCAGGCTAGTCTTGAACTGCTGACCTCAAGTGGTCCACCTGCCTCGGCCTTCCAAAGTGCTGGGATTACAGGCGTGAGCCACCGTGCCCAGCCCTTACTGTCTCATTTTGTTTCCTTGTTCCAGTATATCTCTATTCTCCCCCCACCTCCACTTTGTGGTATTAGTGGTGCATATTAGAACTTTGTAAAAAATTATTACTTTTGTATTTGTTCCTGCAGTACATATTAATCTTTATGTGTCATTACGCTAGCAATATATTTTGATAATTCTTGTTTTATGCAATAATCTTTTAAATCAGTTAAGAGAAGACATCATATTTAATTATGTAATTACCAGTGTTTGTTCTTTTTTTTTTTTTTTTCTTTTTTTTTTTTGAGACGGAGTCTCCTCTGTCGCCCAGGCTGGAGTGCAGTGGCCGGATCTCAGCTCACTGCAAGCTCCGCCTCCCAGGTTCACTCCATTCTCCTGCCTCAGCCTCCCGAGTAGCTGGGACTACAAGCGCCCGCCACCTCGCCTGGCTAGTTTTTTTGTATTTTTTAGTAGAGACGGGGTTTCACCATGTTAGCCAGGATGGTCTCGATCTCCTGACCTTGTGATCCGCCCGTCTCGGCCTCCCAAAGTGCTGGGATTACAGGCTTGAGTGTTCTTTATTTATATAAATTTGAGTTACTATCCAGTGTCATTTCCTTTCAGCTTAAAAGACTTATTTAGTATTTCTTGAAAGCCAGGTATGTTAGCAACACATACCTCAGTATGCTCAGTGTTTGTTCATCTGGAAATAGTGTTCATCTGGAATGTCTTTATTTCAGCATCATTTTTAAAACATAGTCTTGCTGGTTCCTTCTGGGATTAGGGTAAAGCAAGTGAGGCACTCACCTTGAGCATAAAATTTAAGGGAAACCAAAAGTCTCAGTAATCAAAATAAATAAAAATGTTTTAATGCCATATTTAAAAATCAAAATGGATGCAATAAAACCTATGATGAACAAAATATGGAAATGTAAAATAGAGACAGGATCAGTATTACTGATTTTTCCTTTTGCCTCAGGCTCCCATATGGATGGCATGGGATGGCGTGACACTGTTGGGTAAAATTCTTCATTTTCTTTTAGAATTGTGAATACATTATCCCACTGCCTTTTGGTCACCACTATTTCTTTTTTTGATTAATTAATTTTTGAGACAGAGTCTCGCTGTCACCCAAGCTGGAGTGCACTGGCGCTATCTCGGCTCACTGCAGCCTCCACCTCTCGGGTTCCAGCAATTCTCCTGCCTCAGCCTCCTGAATAGCTGACAGTAGCCACTACACCTGGCTAATTTTTGTATTTTTAGTGGAGGTGGGGTTACACCAAGTTGGCCAGACTGGTCTGGAACTTCTGACCTCAGTTGATCTGCCCACCTCGGCCTCCCAAAGTGCTGGGATTACAGGCGTGAGCAACCACGCCTGGACTGGCCACCACTATTTCTAATGACAAGTCCATTGATAATATTAATGTGGTTCCCTTATACATACTGAATTTTTTTTTCCTTGCTACTTTTAAGATGTTCTCCTTGTCTTTGGCTTTCAAAGATTTGATTCTGACATCTCTAAGTGGATCTCTTTCTGTCTATCCCACTTGGAATTCTTTGACCTTCTTGGGTGTATAGATTAATGTTTTCCATCATGTCTGGGAATTTTTGGGCTGTTATTTCTTCCAGTACAGTTGACCTTTGAACAATACAGGGGTTAGGAGTGCCAACCCCACACACAATAAAAAAATCTGCGTATGTTGACTCCTCAAAAACTACTGTTGACCAGAAGCCTTACCTATAATATAAACTGTCAATTAATACATATTTTATATTTCATGTGTATTAAATACTGCATTCTTATAGTAAAGTAAGCTAGAGAAAAAATGAAATTATAAGGAAGAGAGATGTATTTGTTATTCTTCAAGTAAAAGTGGATTATCATAAAGGTCTTCATCCTCATCATCTTCACATTGAGTAGGCTGAAGAGGAGGAGAAAGAGAAGGGGAAGGGTTGGTCTTGCTGTCTCAGGAGTGGCTGAGGTAGAATAGGTGAAGGCGGGAAAAGGGGAGGCAGGGGAGGCAAGGGAGGGAGGCACACTTTGTGTAACTTTATGGAAATGCATCGTAATTTGTTTCCTTTTTCATTTCTCTAAAAATGTTTCTGCATGGTACCAATCCTTCTTCCACCTTTGCTTTAGTTTCAGTGCCTGTATCATGAAAGGACACATGTTGTAAAAGAAGTTAAAAGCAATCTTGATTAATCAGAACCCTTCTGCTGGATGGTCTCATGTCAGTTTGTTTTCTGGCACTGCTTCTACTACATCTTCTTCCTCATCGTGTAAGCCTGGTTTGGAAGCACTTCTTTCCACCAAGCTGCCTTCTGTTAACTCCTCTGCGTGGTGTCTATTAACTCTTGAATTTCCTTGAGATCCATGTCTTGAAACCCTTCACTCCTCACCTTTCTTTTTCTTTATTCTTTTCTTTCCTTGCAAGACCCATAAAAACCTGCAGGTATTGGATTTATTTATTTATTTATATTTTTTATTTATTCTTATTTTTTCTTTCTTTATTTTTTTTATTTCGTTCTTTCTTATTCTTTCTTTATTTCTTTCTTTTCTTTCTTTATTCTTTATTCTATTTGTGCTTTTTTCTTTTTCTTTCTTTTATTTTTCTGTTCTTATTTCTTTCTCTCTCTCCTTTCTTTCTTTCTCTCTCCTTTCTTCTTTCTTTCTTTCTTCCTTTCTTTTCTTTCTTTCTTTCTGTCTTTCTTTCTTTCTGTCTGTCTTTCTTTTTCTTTCTTTCTTTCTTTCTCTCTCTCCTTTCTTTCTTTCTCTCTCTCCTTTCTTTCTTTCTCTCTCCTTTCTTTCTTCTTTCTTTCTTTCTTTCTTTCTTTCTTTCTTTCTTTCTTTCTTTCTTTCTTTCTTTCTTTCTTTCTTTCTTTCTTTCTTTCTTTCCTTCTTTCCTTCCTTCTCTTTCTTTTCTTTGCCATAGCCACAATCTCTTTCATGATTTCCTTGATTGACTCTGTCATAAATCCTGTGAAGTCATGCAAAACATCTGGACATAGTTTTCTCCGGCAGAAATTTATTCCTTCAGGCCTGATGGCTTTCCTGGCTTTTTCTATCACAATGATGACATCTTCAAGGGTATAATCCTTTCAGACTTTCATAATGTTCTTCCTTTGGAGTTCTCTTCCATAGCCTTAACAATCTTTTCCATAGAGTGTGGTGTGTAATGAGCCTTTATGACTCCTGATCTACAGAATGAATTAGAGACATTGTGTTTGGGTCATGTAGACCACTTCAGTGCCTTCAGTGTTGAACTCATGGGATTCTGGGTGGCCGGGAGCATTGTCCAATATCAAAACAACTTTAAAAGTAGGTATGTTTAATGTGTCCCACAGATGTTCATTTTTTTCCTTTTTGTTCATCTTGGATCATCTCCAGAGACCCATCTTCAAGTCTGTCAATTCTTTTTTTCTGCGAGTTCAGATTTTCTTTTCTTTTGTGAGTCGGAGTCTTGCTCTGTTGCCCAGTCTGGAGTGCAGTGGTGCAATCTCAGCTCACTGCAACCTCCGACTCCCTGGTTCAAGTGATTCTCCTGCCTCAGCCTCTTGAGTAGCTGGGATTACCGGTGCATGCCACCACACCTGGCTAATTTTTGTAATTTTAGTAGAGATGGGGTTTCACCATGTTTCCCAGGCTGGTCTCAAACTCCAACCTCATGATCCACTTGCCTCGACCTCCCAAAGTGCTGGTATTATTAGTGTGAGCCACTGAGCCCAGCCTCTAGTTCAAATTTTCTTTTGAGCCCCTCTAGTAAGTTTTCCATTATAGTTTCTCTATTTTTCAACTTCAGATTTTCCATTTGGTTCTTTTTAAAGGTAATTTCTATTTCTTAATTAATATATTCTATTTGATGTGTTCTGGACATCTGCATTAATCTTTTTGGGCTACTGTAACAAAATACCATAAACTGGGTAGCCGATCAACAATAGAAATTCATTTATCAGACTTCTGGAGGCTGGGGAGATCACCCAAGATCGGGATGCCAGCAAGGTCAGGTTTTAGTGAGTACCTCTTCAGGATCACTGACTTTGGATTTCTCACCATGTCCTCACATGGTAGAAGAGACAAAGCAGGTCTCTGGAGGGCTCCGCCCACATGCTCTAATCCCCCTCTATAGGCCCTATCTCCTTATACTATCATATTGGTAATTACATTTCAACATATGAATCTTCGGGAAACACAAACGTTCAGACCACAGCAATATCATGCTTTCTTTAATTCTTTAATTATAAAGTTTCTTAGTTTTAAAAACATATAATAGTTGCTTTGAAGTCTTCAGCATCTGGTCCCCTTAAGATGGTTTCCACTGACTTTTGCCCAGGTACATAGGTCATACTTTCCTGTGTTTTCTGTTTGTTGTTTTGTTTTTAATTTTGCTAGCTCGTGAATTTTATTGAAAGTTAGACATTTTAGAGGCTAGATTATAACAACTTTCAGTTCTGATTCCCTCCCTCTGAGAAGTGTTATTTGCTGTTTGTCTGGTGATTTGCCTGGATGAATTCTTTGAAGTCTGTCTGCCCTGCAGTGGTGTATTATCATTGATCTGTCTGGTTAGTTTTAGTTTTTTGTTTTTGCTTCTCCCCTTCTTCTTCTTCTTCTCCTCCTCCACCTCCTCCCTCTCCTCTTCTTCTTCTTTTTTCCTTCCTCTTCCTCCTGTTCCTCTTCCTCCTCTTCCTCCTCCTCTTCTCCTTCTGCTCCTTCTTCTTCTTCCTTTTCCTTCTCTTCCTCTTCTTCCTCCTCCTCTCCTTCTCCTCCTCCTCTCTCCTCCCTCTCTCCTTCCTCCTCCTCCTCCTTCTCTTCTTCTTCTTTCTTTTAAACCAGGCTTCTTGGTATTTTCCTTGGATCAACACAACTCAGTAGTTAGCCACTCATTGGTCAGAGGACTTGCTTAGATACCTTGAGTCACTAAGGCTTCTACCTTTAGCCACTGGCTCTATGTATGGCTTGGGAAATACCTTGAAATCTCAGGAAGTTTAGAAGTTTGCCTCAGATTTTGCCTTCTGCATGCACAAGGCCTAATGTTCAGACAATGACAGTTAGATAGCTGGAGCCCTCTCCAGCCTCTCCTGTGCGTTTGTGTGGCCTTGTGCATGCCTGCAATCTTCTTGAGCCCAAAGAATATGTGGGAGCTTGTTAAGATCCTCTATGGCAGTCCCATTCATTTCCCCAGTCTCCTTGTTAAATTTCTGATCTGGTGGTCTGTTACTTGTCCCAACTTGTATGGCTTCAGGCTAACTGCCATGTTGGCCTTCCCTGCCATTTGCCACAGAGATTATTTTTATCTATGCTATTTTTAGCTATTTTAGCTATTTTTATGCTATTATTTTTGTCAATGCTTTTAAGCATGCATTTTCCTGCATTCTGCTCTAAATCAATCAGCCCCGGCACTGAGGCTGCCTGTCCTCACAGCTTGTTCCACCCTGACAACTATGCGCCATATATCTGATTGGGATGGGGTGCAGAATGCCAGTAGCTGTATCCTAAAACTCCACAGACTTTCTGTTCTCACAGTACCTCAGTAGTTTTTTCTTTTCTTTTTTTAATAACTGCTCCTCAAATTGCTGTGTGTCTGGTCAGTTTCCAGAGTCTTGAAATGATTGTTTTTGAACATTTTTGTCCAGTTTTATCATTGCATTTTGAGGCAAGTATGTACTAAGTGTCTCTCTCAGCCATTTGGAAGTCCTGCTTCCTGCAAGACTTTTAAGACCCAGCTTTTAAAGCCACACATCACTTCTGCCTCATTCTGTTAGTCACAGCAAGTCACAAGGCCAGTCATATTAAGAGAATGGGAAAATAGATGCTACTTCTTGATGGGAAAAGTGGCAAAAAGTTACAATGTTAAGTGGCAAGTATACAAAGACAGGAGAATTTGTGCAATCATGTTGCCAGCAATTTATTACAATGTGAACAGATAGAGCTAGAGATAGACAGATATGGACACAAATATGAATATGGACACAAATGTGGATCTAGATATAGACAGAGGTATACATTTAGGTAATTGTAACTTCGTTAAGTCTATCACTGAGAAGCAAATGACATGTTAAAAAAGAGACAGAAACAAAAGAAGCTATTGAAAATAAAGCTGCTATTTTAGACCTAGCATACAATCAAAGTCTTTGCAAGGCCCAATTTAAAGTAAATTTAAGTAAAACATAATGTAGTATACGTTTGAAAATGTGTTAAGAGAGTAGATCTCATGTTAAGTGTTCTTACACAATATTTTTTAAAAACTCCAACCTTTTAAATAAAATAGCTTGAGAGAAAAAAATATGTATGCTTATGAAGGGATACTGATCACTAGAATTTCCTATTCTAACTCACTAGCACAGCTGGCTTTAGCATAGTCCTAATGAGGCCCTTTCAAAGTCCTCTAGTCATAGCTAGAGACCTACAGATGTGGGTCCCATGCACCCAGCACTTTGAGCTGCTGTGTGGCTAACATCCCTGCTGTGTTCTGGTCCCTCAAGGTTATGGCCCCTGAGCCAGTGAGGCCTCATGAAGGCAAAGGCTGCTGTGCTGCTACACTCCACTGCTGGCCCTGTCTTGTAATGGCCCTCCATGCATGCTGTGGCTGCTATCCCAGATGCAGTCCCCAACGACCAGCAGGTGCAATGTTACCAGGGCTGGCCAGATCTTCTGTTGGCCTGATGTCAGGAGCCAGGTCTCTGTCTCTCTTGCACCCACAGGCACAGACAAAAGTCAAAGTAGGCAAGCTGAACTAAGAGACAGACACTGCTGTCTTCAGAAGTCTTCCTCCTCTTTCTGATGCTGAGTACTGGTCCAGACCACACTTGAGGGCCTACTTTCTTCACTTAGCATGAATGTGTCTTTAAGAGGCAATTCAGCCTTGATGTAAACAGACTCTTGGAGGATCTGTACCACCACTCCTCAATCTAGACATACTGAGACAAAGTTGAGAGTCTCTATTAAGTTCTATTAAATTTAAGCTGCAATCTCCACAATAATACTGTCTTTAGAAGCAGTGTTGGGCACTGCTCAATAGACATGTCTGTGCAGACAGGGCCAAGATATTGACATTGAATTCCCATGTAACTAACGTTTTTATTCATACTGTACAAGTAGCAACAGATTGAAAAATACTTTTTCTGATGTCTTTTGTTCTGATAAATGTTTTCATACACAGGGGAAAGAATAACTTTCATGAATAATATTAGACTGACTTTTTACCTTGATATGCTAAAAAATGTTTTTTGGTAATAAAACTTGGATAATTCATTTTGGGAAACTACCTATTTAGTGTAATTTGCTGCATCTGTGTGATTTTCAATGTGTTGTTTTGCTTGGAGATTAAGGCATAATCTCTTGGAACAGTCTGTTTTAACATGAGAAAGGAAAGATGACTAACAAGCATAATTGTGTTTCTTGTTTTTGTTTTCTTTTGTTGGTCATATTTCTATGAGTGAATAAGCTATTTCTTGGGGCAAAGTTAGCTTTTTATTTTTCCTAATGTTACATGCACTTTTTAGTCAAAGAAAATTTTACTTAGTACATTAAGGCTGAATCTTAATTAGTGGCTTAAAGGAGTAAACATACTTCCTATCTTGATTTATTTCTTGCCCTTTTATACCTTTAAAAGAAAAGATACTTCTTTTAAAAACAAAACTCACAAAGAACTAGAACCTACTGGTTCCTAAACATTAGTATATTTACACATTCTAATGGTGGTTTTAAAAGTTATTATGCTTTTAGTTCTCATGCTCTTGGGATTAGTCACATAGAAATCTATTATTTGAATACAGTGGAAACATTGAGATTCATATTTCTTAAAAAATAGATAAATGGAAGGTATGGTTGGCATTTTCACTTTGAAAATACAAGACTCTATATCTGGTATAGTTGCATGAATCATAATTAGGAAGTACGGAAATTTTTTTGGAAAGTTACAAAGTAGTTGGGAATATTTCTTTTGTAATGAGGGAGAAGAGACTGTAAATCAGGAAGGAGATTTACTTGGATATAACAAAGTGTTGGAATTCTTTCTGAGATTTGCATGCATGGACGACTCTGTTTAAATTCATGCCATCTCCTCCTACCACTGCTCCCTCTTAGTCTCATTTCTTTCAAGTACACTTTAGAGGAAAACATTTTTATAGAACTAATATACACAGCTTCACATATGGTTACAACTATCTTTGTGTAACAGGCTGTAAATCATAGCATTTAAGTGTAAGCATGTCTTTGTGTCAGAATGATAAGGTTTTTGCAAAAGACAATCCAAATACAGTTTCATCATGTGAAATCTGGAAGTAAGTAATTTTAATTCCACATCAAGTTAAGTTTTGTACAAACACCATTTATTTCTAACTATGCCCCGGGATTGTCCCCACAGAAAATGTTTCACATTCTAATGGTGGTTCTTTATGAACAGAGAGGGCTGGATTCGAGACTACTTAAGTGAGCTGGGTTTAATGAGTTAAATCAATGTGTGGAATAGTACTTGGCACATAATAAATTCATATTTGAATTAGCTTTCACCATGTAGAATAGTAGGAGTAGTAGATGAAAATCAATGGATAAGAGGTTGTAGAGTAAGAGTTACATATTCATCACAGTAACTCCTCCACAACACAGCAAAATGCCAAGAGATAAAGTTTAGTAGAATCCAAAGGAGAAGGTTAAATTGGGAAGAATTTCCAAAAATCTTTATCTTATAACTATTTGATTCATTTTGTTACTTACTTCGAGAAACAGTTTAGCAGACAAAGAGATAAGAAACATGTCCACAACTTCCCCTATGTAACCGGAGTGTCTAAGCTTCAATTTGGCGCATAATAGCTGTCCCCTGGGAACAATCCGAAGTATGACATTCACGCTTATATGAACAAGAAGATCAGATTATCTTCCTCTCTAGGTTTTCTTTCCTTTGGTATGCCCCAGAGTCCCACAGAATGCTTACTTGTTACACAGACCAGCCGTGTTTTCTTTTGGCATGCTACTGGAACTCAGATTGCCCCCCTTTAAGAATGATGAACTCTACAAATGCTATGAGAAGTTGGGGTCCAGAACCTGTTACACTGCTTCTACCTGTTATTGCAGCAGAAACCTAGATACTGCGAGGAAATTCTCCATTCATCCCAGCTGGCATGGCATCACAAATTAAAATTCTACCCACTATCTCTCAACTCAACCCATGCAAAAGTGAGTATCTGGTAGATTTATTTTTTTAAATAGCATGTTCTTCTGTTCTGGAACTTTGTATAGTTTAGCTGCTTACTTATGGATGTGGGATGGAATACAAAAGGGAATCCAGTCTGGGATAGGACAGGAGAGGGATAAAGTCAACAATTACACACCAAAGATGCTATGCTGACCTTTGCCAGATTTAGTGCACTATCCATATATCAGGTGGATGCACAGCATCCAGCTCATGCCTGCATGAAACCTGAGTGATTCTCCAGAGTTATGGGGACTATTAGAGGAAGACAGAGAACTTACTCTCCTTTCTATGAATGAAAATGGACTGATCTAAGAAAACGCCTACTCCCTGAGTTTTTACAGAACATATCCAAAGCAGAGGTCATATTTTTAAAGAACCTACATTAGCTCACATGGAAATAAATTCATCTTTTAATCTTTAAAAATAATTTATGTTTCTTTATTTTAAAAGAAAATAGAGATAGGATCTCATCATGTTGACCAGGCTGGTCTTGAATTCTTGGGCTCAAGAGAGCTCCCCAGTCTCCCAAAGTGCTGGGATTACAGGCATGAGCCACTGTGCCCCACCCATCATTTAATTTTTAAAATAACTTTGCAAAAATGACAACTTAAGATGCTGCAAGGAATATAGAAGTATCTAAAATGTAAGTGCCTGTGATCTAACGGGAAAATAAGTCACGTTTATCAAAAGTATCGTAAGAGAAGAGGAGAGGTAAATAATGTAAAGTGCCAATTGGAGAAATGTCATAGGGTAATCAAATAAATGGTAAAGAAAAATCATAATATTTTTAAGTTCAGAGGAATCAGAGGAATGTGATTCCTCTGTGAAAGCTACAAGGGTGGGATGGCTTAAAGAAAGACCCGACGGCCTCACAGAACTTGCAAACTTGCGCTGTATTTGATGGGATTTCAATGAGCAATTCTAAATTTTTTCACCCACAACATTTGCTGTGACTTATTTCCATATAACTTTTGTTTCATAGCATCATCTTTAGAGAAAAAGGAAAGTTTCCAGAAAAGCAAATTGGCCATGAATATAAAATTTAGCATTCCCCACAGTAGAAACTCTAAAATATTACAACTTAGAGACAGTGGACTCCCAACTGCTCCTGGGCTCTCAGCTAGGATAGTACCACAAAACTGCTATTAAACTCTTACCTCACAAAGGTGTGGAGGGAGACACATTGTTCATAAGAAGGGCACCGTGCACACCAGTTCATTGAGTCCATAACAGTGCGAGAAATTGCCCATCATTCTGATCATTACCTGATTCAGTGAACATGACTAATGGACAAGAGTCAAGGCCTCTGCAATACTGCTGTGTATGTCCATGTGAGATTGGTAGCATCATTTTCTACTGCCTGTAGAAGTATCTTATAGACAGATGCTAAGAAAACTGCTGAATGTGGAAGTGCTTGCTGATGAAGCAGAGACAGTATGCTGTTGGCCTCCCCAATGGCACAGAAGAGCAGTAATGTTCTGCATATAGCAGAGAAATGTTAAAAAGTGGCAGTGAAAGGGAACTCTTGGAAGTGGACAAATGAAGATAATTAAACCCATGAGGAGGCTATGTGCCTTCCTTCAGAGCAAAGGTAAATCAAGGGAAGTTAGACAAAGGTGCATAAACCTTGGTGAGATAAGAGTACAGATAGTCACTACAATTAGAACTTAACAGAGGAGCCCTCCATTGCATGGCTTATAAGTGAAGGTAAAACATGCCCAAGGACAATGAGATTGTTTTCTTAGCTTGACTTGATTGTAACACTCAAAATATAAAGCATGAATTTCAAAACATCTCATGTAAAGTTTGATATTTTATTGTATTAAAAAAGCACAGTTGCCATTATAATTACTTTTCAAAGGGTGAAATTTCAGAAAGTCTTCTTTAGTTTATTGTCCATTTCCTATTGCATCTGACTTGTAATGTTGAATTGAAATGTTCTCTCATGCTGTGAATTTACCATGTAAATTTTCAAGTACTATGATTGCTTGAAGAGAGGACTTCACGCGATCATTATTGCATGAAATATATTATATCTGAAAAATTATACTTTTCAGATACAATGTCAAATCTTTGTTTTTATTATTCTAGTACTTATCACAAATTTTAGAAGTACTTCAACCTAAAGAGTATGTATTGATAATAAAAATCCAGAAATTGTACCCTAATTTATTTTCCTCTTAAAAATAAGTACCAGCTGGGTGCAGTGGCTCACGCCTGTAATCCCAGCACTTTGGGAGCCACGGCGGGTGAATCATGAAGTCAGGAGTTCGAGACCATTCTGGCTAACATGGTGAAACCCCATCTCTATTAAAGATACAAAAAATTGGCCTGGTGGTGCATGCCTGTAATCCCAGCTACTTGGGAGGCTGAGGTAGGAGAATCGCTTGAATCTGGAAGTGAGCCGTGATCATGCCATTGCACTCCAGCCTGGGTGATAGAGCAAGACTCCATCTCAATAAATAAATAAATAAATAAATAAATAAATAAATAAATAAAGTACCAATATATAAATAAAATAACATTACTGCACTATTCACATCAGTAGTGGAATTATGTACATTGTATTGTGAATACCAAGATGGATTCATGTCCCAGGATGTGTTCGCCAAGCAGAGGTGACCGTGGAATGAAGCATGCGAGACAGATAACCATGTAAATTAATACTGTTGAAACCACTGTGTGTGATACTTATGCTTGAGTTTTACATCTTCAAAAGACAGAGATAAATGTAAAGCACCAAGACCTTATAATCACCATTCCAAATTGAAGCCAAATCCCTAAATTCAAAAATGTTTTTCAAAACTTTATGTTAATTGTTGATTTACTTATTGCCAATTTTATTGTTAGCTTTCTATGTGGAAGGCACTGTGACAGAGAAATATTAATATTGTAGAAATAGGCAAGCCTGTAACTAATAAACATCCAATCTTATTAGATGTAGTGGAAAGAGCCTTGGACTGGGTGTCTAAAGTTGATTCTGCCTTTGCCTGTCTTAGTGACCTTTGGAAGGTTCCTTAGCCTCACCCTGGGTTTTAGTTGTCTTATCTATTATCTGCAATTATATCTAAACTGCATTGCAGCCCTAAATTTTCATGTGCTTATGAAAGATAAATTTGTCTTTATTTTTAAGTCAATTGCAGGTGTAGGCAGTTATGGTTGAATACATTTTTAGGATGAATTAGAAAAATTTATTAGGTCATGATGCTAATGAAGCCATGTTCATAATTCCGATTTTGACCTAAGTTCTAAAAGACACTATCTAGCCTTGCAGGTGAACATTCTGATTGCAGATTAGGGCACAGGTGTGGTAAGAAGGCATGATAAGAAGTTGGCTAGATAAGAGACAATTCCACTAAAAGCACCTGCTTATAATAGCACTACAGTTTCACCTTTGTAGATCAAAGGAAAACATGACATTTCATTGGTTAGGCTGATTTTCCATTACTGGAACAAATGGAAATCTCTCCAGGAACTTGAATGTTGAAGGGTGAGGGTGAAATCAGACCACTGGCATTTTGGTGGTGGCCTGAAAAGGCTCTAACAGTTTGAGAATGGTGACAGAGAAAGGGAAGGAACTAGGAGGAAGGACTCTCTCTACTCAGAGAGAGTAGGAGAAGAGAGAAAGAGAATGTGCTCCTTGTTTCCTGAACAACAGACCGTGTAGCAATTTTTTTTGTTTTTTGTTTTTTGAGAGGAGTCTCGCTTTGTTGCCCAGGCTGGAGTGTCCTGGTGCGATCTCCACTCACTGCAAGCTCCACCTCCTGGGTTCACGCCATTCTCCTGCCTCAGCCTCCCAAGTATCTGGGACTACAGGCGTCCGCCACCATGCCCGGGTAATTTTTTGTATTTTAACAGGGTTTCTGTTAGCAGTACTGTGCACTACTCAAGTTAATTTTTATTAAATTCCAAAAAAAAAAAAAAAATACATGTATTATGTACCTGCTATCTATTCCTAGAATATTTCTAGGCAATGAGGATACAAGAAAAAGTCCCCGCTTGGTGGAGCTTACCTTGTAGTTGGGGAGACAGAGAATGCACAATAACAAAAAAGTAAAGTAACTTCAGATGGGGAAAAGGCTCTGAATGGAACAGAAAGGGCTGAGGAGGAGGTAGAAGGAGATGCTCCTGTCTGGGGAGATGACATTTGAGATGAGGCATGAATGGTAAGAAGACAGGCTTGTAAAGATGTTGAAGAAGTGTGTTTTAAGCAAGCAGAATAGTTCAGAAATGAGACTCCAGAGTATTCACAGAACAGAAAGAAGGCTCAAGAGCATGGCACCTAGGGGAAAAGAAGAAAAGAGACCTTGTAGGTACTTGCAGCCAAGGAAAGTGTTTCATTGTTGTTCCAATTGCACTGGGAAGCCATGGAGAGTTTTAAGCAGGAGAGTATTGTGATTTATGTTTTTAAAAGATTACTATAGCTGCTATAGATACTGCACTTTTCTATATAAAGTTTACTTTTTTCTTTCTCATGAGAAAAAAGTAAACTTTATATAGAGAAAGTTCCTAAAGCTTTTCACTAATAAAAAATAAAATCAGATTTAAAATGTGAAACATATGCTTTATCTGCATGTGTAGCTGAATGTCAGATGTCTTCAATAAGGGCTTATTAAGGTATATTTGCTATCTGACCATCCTGTAATCCACGTCGTAAAAACAGTCTCCACGGGAAGGAGTAATATGTAGTAACACCCTAAAAAGAGACCTGGAATGGGCAGGGTGTGTGGGAAGTGGGAAAGACAACCACAGGGGAGTGTATAACCCATGAAATGTAAATCTCAGCACATGAGGAGGTCAGCAATCAAAAACACAATATATGGAAAATGCAAAACAGGGGAGCCCAGATAAGGAATTAACCTACCCTTGTAAACTAGAGGTATGGAATGATGATGGGAATGGATTTACAAAATCCAAATCCAAAGGGATTTTGTAAATCCATTCCCATCATCATTCCATATTCCTTTTTTTTTTTTTTGAGATGGAGCCCTGCTCTGTCGCCCAGTCTGGGGTGCTGTGGCGCCATCTCCCCTCACTGCAAGCTCTGCCTCCCGGGTTCACGCCATTATCCTGCCTCAGCCTCCCGAGTAGCTGGGTCTACAAGCGCCCGCCACCATGCCCAGCTAATTTTTTGTATTTTTAGTAGAGACGGAGTTTCACTGTGTTAGCCAGAATGGTCTTGATCTCCTGACCTCGTGGTCCGCCGGGCTCCCAAAGTGCTGGGATTATAGGCGTGAGCCACCGCGCCCAGCCCATTCCATACTGTTTTCTTAGTTCAATAAGCTGAATGAATCAAGATTTGGAGGAGTATTATTACAGTACAGGGAAGTAACAGATGTTAATAAACATCTATAGTTTTCCAGAAGGACTTTGGCCTGTATACTGTTAATGTATGTGTATGGCTGTGTATGCTTATTTTTTTCATAATACTAAAGAAATATGTCTTCAGAAAAATACTCCAAAATAAAATAAAAACAACATAAAACTGCAAAAGAGGCCTGGTGCAATGGCTCACGCCTGTAATCCCATCACTTTGGGAGGCCGAGGTGGGTGGATCACAAGGTCAGGAGTTCAAGACCAGCCTGGCCAACATGGTGAAACCCTGTCTCTACTAAAAATACAAAAATTAGCTGGGCATGGTGGCACATGCCTGTAATCCCAGCTACCTGGGAGGCTGAGGCAGGAGAATTGCTTAAACTGGGACCCGGGAGGCAGAGGTTGCAGTAAGCCATGATCACACCACTGCACTCCCTGCACTCCAGCATGGGCTGCAGAGCGAGACTCCATCACACACAAAAAAAAAAAGAAAAAAAAAGAAATTAAAAAAAAGCCACAAAAAGAATTTTCCCATAGTTGTATACACTGCTCAAGAAAACCAATGTTTAATATTTTATTCTTTGATTTCCTGTCTTTTTTCTATGTATATATTTTTGCAATAGCAGTTTTATATAGTTCATATCATTTTGTTGCTTGCTTTTTGCACTTCATGTATATGTTATTAAATTACTGGCATGTTCTTCTTTTTCTACAATAAGGCTGTATTGGTTAGTAATTAAAACAGTTAAATACAACATCATAATAAAAATCCATTCATATCTTATAGAGAAAAGTTGGCTAAATGCTGTTATATGAACATAGCTAAACTTCTACATTTACAATTAAAACACGAAATAAACTTTTTTTCAGCTTAAGTTTGATCTGGTCATTATTTTATGCACTCATTCCATCCAGATGATGTCTTCTATGAATTTGGTACCATGCAGTGCAATATGAGTACAAAAGGATTGTAAAACATAATGAATGACTCTAATCTCAAAATACTGTGTGTGGGGGGGAAGGCACATATTATGTCAAGGAAGTATAAAATAACATAAAATAGCAAATAAGATGGTGTACAACATAAGTTCTGCAGTACCTTGGAACAAAGAGAAATCAATTCCACGAAAGCGAGTTTAGTTTCTTTGACCAAACACGTTTTTTGTGCCACACGTTGTACAAAATATCATGAACACAAACAAGCATAAGGTAGTCTTAAAGCTCTAGAGTTGTGCTGTCCACTAGGGTAGCCACTGGCCACATGTGAGTATTGAGTACTCGAAATGGTTAGTCCAAAGTGAGATGTGGTATAAGCATAAAACATACTAGGTTTTGATGTTATCCAACAAATGTAAAATACATTATTAACTTTTATATTAAGTACATATTTTTATTTTGAGCTCACGAAACAATAATATTTCAGACATATTAGATAAATTGGGTTAAATACACCATAATATTAAAATTATTTTCACCTGGTTCTTTTTGAATTTTTAATGTGGCTACTAAGAAAGTTTATAGTTACATATATGGCTCACACTATCTCTTATTAATTGGTGCTGCTCTGGATTTTTAAAATCCAAGCAAGAAAATGGCAAATCAAAGTTATACAAAATAACCTGTACAAAGTGCCAAGAGATGAGAAAGAGAAGCTACAAATTGACAAGCACCTATAATATCCCTAGCAGTCTGTGAGAGAGAGGGAAGATCTTGGTTGATACTGAGGAAAATGATCGTAATGCTGATGGAGAAATGAAACATGGCAAGGAGTGTGGAGCTACAGTGTTTCTGTGGGGAGTGATACTATTTAGCTTTAGACCAACTGAATTGTTGGTGGAATACACAAGTGAACACAGGTAGGCATAGTTTTGACCTTGACTCTCAGAAGAAAATTCAGACTCATGATGAAATCTGTGGGTTCTTTAAGTAGATGTGATGGTTAAAGTCATAAGATTGAGTTATCCAAAGGCATGAGAGGGAGAAGAGAAAATATCTGACTTGCGGAGGAAGTACATTTAGAGGGAGGAAGCGAAGACTTTGGAGAAGACAACATGGGGTGAGAAGAAACTGAGCAACGTAGTGTCATCGAAGCCAAGGGAGAGGAAGATGAGGGCAGGGAATGGTTCATTCATTATTTTTTCTCCATGTTTTTATTTATATTAGTTCAATTTCATCAGCAACATTTATTAAATACCTACTTTACGTCAGGTATTGTGAGGATTTCTGGAGATACAGCAATAAATATGTTGTATAGAAAACAGTGTAGTGAAAGGGGAGACAAGCAAGGATGGCTACGGAAATGGAAAGAAAAATCTAGAGATTATTGGACTTTGCATCAACAGGTAACCAAAGCTACTGGGATCACACCACCACAACAAGAACTAAACTAAGCAGACAGAATTGGAGGATTACTAAATAAGGTACATAAAAAAGGTAACCAAATTTATTTATTTATTTATTTATTTATTTATTTATTTATTTATTTAACAGTGTCTGTCTCTGTTGCCCAGGCTGGAGTGCAGTGATACGATCTCTGCTCATTGCAAACTCTGCCTCCTGGGTTCAACTGATTCTCATGCCTCAGCTTCCCGAGTAGCTGGGATTACAAGTGTGGGCCACCACACCTGACTAAATTTTGTGTTTTTAGTAAAAGTGGGGTTTCACCGTGTTGCCAAAGCTGGTCTCAAACTCCTGACCTCAAGTGATCCACCCGCCTTGGCCTCCCAATATGCTAGGATTATAGGCCTCAGCTACCACGCCTGGTCACCAAATATTTAATTATATGTATTTTTGCCAAATAGATGCAGCTAAAGCAGGGTTTGTCAATCTCAGCCCCACTGACATTTGGACTAAACGATGCATAGGGAGGCTGTCCTGTGCATTGCAGGATGTTTAGCAGCATCCAGGACCTCTACCCTAATCCACCTGCTTCCTCAGTCATGACAATCAAAAATCTCCAGATATTGCCAAATGTCCTCTGGGAGGATAGCAAAATTACTCATTTTTTGTTTTGTTTTGTTTTGTTTGTTTGTTTTTGAGACGGAGTTTTGCTCTTGTTGCTCAAGCTGGAGTACAATGGTGTGATCTCGGCTCCCTGAAACCTCTGCCTCATGGGTTCAAGCAATTCTTCTGCCTCAGCCTCCTGAGTAGCTGGGACTATAGGCGTGCACCACCACGCCCGGCTAACTTTTGTAATTTTAGTAGAGACGAGGTTTCGTGCTGTTGGCCAGGCTGGTCTTGAACTCCTGACCTAGTGATTCACCAGCCTCTGGCTCCTGATTTTTTGTCTTTTTAGTAGAAATGGGGTTTCACCATGTTAGCAAGGCTGGTCTCAAACTCCTGATCTCAGGTGATTCGCCCACCTCGGCCTCCCAAAGTGTTGGGATTACAGGTGTGAGCCATCTTGCCTGGCCCAAAATACTCTTGATTTACAATCACTGACCTAAAATAACAATTCAGAGATGAAACAAAACTAATACTTATGGTGAAGGGTATTCATTAAAGTCATGCTTGCACATATTTCCTTCAGCTCTTGGTAGCTTAATACAACAGGCTTTTGTTTATTGCTCACATAAAGATCAGTTGGTGGTGTGGAGTTGGAAAGGAGGATGTGTTCATTTGGAAGCTCAGGCTCCTTCCATCTTGTGATGCTTCCACCTTCCATATATGGCATTTGAGATCTCCCTGGATGGCAACATCAGCTGGAGCCAAAGGAAGAGAGAGCACAGGATTACACAGGTGGTTTTTATACACCAGGTCTGGAAGAGAATATACCACTTCTCTCCACATCCTATTAGCCAAAACAGAGTCACATTTCCACAGTAAAGACGGCTGAGAAATTCTGTTCAACTGTAAGTCCAGGAAGATGGGAAATATATTTCATGAACAATTAGCCAATCACTGCCAATAAGCCAAAAACTACCTTGGACCTCAAATGTAATTTTGTCTTTAATTATCAAAAGTGAATGTCTACATGGGTCAAATTAATCAAATTGTTAGACACATGTACATGTATCTTTTTGCCATGTGTGGACATGGTTGTGTTAGAGTTAGCAGTATTGAGTTTCAGTTGCTAAAGAAAAGCAACAAAGCAAATAATTCTATACTAAATGACACACAGTCATTATGCAAATTATTTTATAGGCAATTGGGGAAAATAAGCAATGCCAGCCTTCAGAAAGACGCAGAATAGAAGGATCGAGTATTATGATTGAAATCACAGGATTGGTTCAGAACTTGAACTCATAGCCAGAATCACCACAGGAAAATGATGTGGCGAACTTCCTGGATGTGGATGTGGGTAAAGTTACTTTATATCTACAATGCTGTATTTGAAACACATAAGAAAAATCAATCATTGAGAAAGCAAAATAGACAATTAAAATAATCACATAATTAAAATCATCTAAAATTTGAGAAGACTTGATGACTTCAGTCTATGATTTGTTTAAAAAATAGAATTACAATTAGTTTGCATTAAACAACATTAGTGCATCACACTTGGCTACCTTATTTTTGTTGTTCTTTCCATATTCTAACATTTGTCATCATTTAACATGTAAGCTACACAGTATTTATACTACCTAAATTACAAGGCTACTTTCTGAACACGCCAAGCAGTTAGAGACACCCCCAGGACACTGGAGGAAAAAAAGTAATGCAATGTCCACCTCAGTTGACACGTGTTGGGGTGGAGATTCTCTCAGTGTACTGCTAGGCTTGGCACCCAGATAAATATATATGTTGGATCTTGTAGTACAGTTTTCTTTAGAAACTGTATTATAAATGTGATTTGTTGTCTATGCTACCTGCAAAGGTCTGGATAGCTGATCATGTAGCTAAAATACAAAATTATTCATGGAGAGGTCTGGACTAGGCCATAAACAGAACCAAATCCCTTCTATTAGATTTGGAGTCAGCCTACTACGGTAAGTGGCAGCTGGGGCTCATAATAACAAACTCATAACTTTGCCGGATGCACTAAAAAGACAGCAAATAAAAGACATCTGGGACCAAGCATGTGCCATGAAGGTTGGTTCTATTTCACTCAGTTTCCTTCATCTTTTCTTCCACCTGAATATAATTACCTTAACTCCCATCTGTTTCTACGGTATTCTGAAGTGCAAATAAAATTATCTTTTGGAAAATAAAATAAGGAGTTGCTGTACCTGAGCCATCTCTAGAAGCAGTGTGGGCTCTAGGGCAAATCACTTAGCATGTGACCCTCTCAGAGTAAACCAAGTCTGCTCAGGAAAAAAACAGTTAAAATAAATATTCAGAACAGCCATGATGAGAAATAAACATAAACTGTGAGCAAGTAGCTGAATAGTTTTTCTACAAGTATAAAGAGAGGAGAGATTTTGCTTCTGTACAAATTTTTGCAGCAACAGTGAAACATTTTTCTTCTTATGGCCTGTCCATCTGAGTCATTGCACTGTACAAACAAAGTAAGTCCTAAAATGAGGGGAGGCCAGTATGGGACAGAGTGGCTAGGTGATCACCAAAGACACCTTCTCCTCTCTCTAAGGATGGCGTTGTTGATCCCTATGTATCCCAGCCCCCTTGCTATTAAAAGTAGTCGCATGGACAGGGCGCAGTGGCTCATGCCTGTAATCCCAGCACTTTGAGAGGCCTAGGTGGGTGCATCACTTGAGGTCAAGAGTTTGAGACCAGCCTGGCCACCATGGTGAAAACCCGTCTCTACTAAAAATATAAAAATTAGCTGGGTGTGGTGGTGCATGCCTGTAATCCCAGCTACTCAGGAGGCTGAGGTGGGAGGATCTCTTGAACCTGGGAAATGGAGGTTGCAGTGAGCTGAGATCTACACTCCAGCCTGGGTGACAGAGTGAGACTCCTTCTCAGAAAAAAAATAAAATAAAATAAAAAACAAGAGTAGTTACATGATTCATACTGGCCAATGAGTGTGAGTGAAAGTGTGCGTGACTTCTAGGCTGAGGTGATTTGTCATCCAGTGGAAGCTCCTCATGCTCTTTTCTGTGGCATCCTCAGAGGCGATATGAAGAGGGAAGCACCACAGGATGAAAGGAGCCTAAATCCCTGAGTCACTGCTTGGAAAAATGCTTTCCAGTAGAGTTCTCAAACAAAGAATATCCACCTTGGATGTGGCCAGAGTGAGAAACCCATGTTTACTGTGTTCTATCACAGATATATTGGTACTGTTTGGGCATTAGACTCATCTTATTAATACACAGCATAATTGGCCAGATAGGGGTTGGTCTGAAGATAGCTGGCAAGTGAGTGATATCAAGTGTAACTATTTACAGGAGATGAGAGAAGGATTGGCCATTGTGGGTCTGTCCAGATCAATGAAGGTTTGCTCGGGAAGAGAGCTAAGTTGGGTCCTGAGAATGTATTAGAAAAGAGGGAGAGGAAAAGAAATCCAGGCAGGAGCACAGTGATGATAGAAATGTGTAATTTGTATCTTAAGACGTAAATAGATCAGTTTGGCTTGGAGGTAAATTTGAAAAGGGATTTTGAGAGGCTAGGAACCCTTTGGAGAGAAAGGAAGTGGGGTTTTGAGTCCCACACCAAGAACCTATCATATCAGTGAGTGGAACTCACTGAAGATGTTTACATAGTGCAATGGCAATGTGAAAGGTGGTTTTAGGAAAAAGTGAAGAGGTAGGAGAGAAAAAAGAAAAGAAAAACCCAGCCAGTTAAGGTGCAGGGGAGGAGACGGGTGGCAGGTAGTGAAGGACGGGAAGTGCGAACTTCCCGTTCTCCTCAGCCCTGTCTTTCCCTCTCCCACGAGTATCTTGCATTCAGTCCATGTTTGTGCTCCTCAAAGTGTGGCAGCAGTCTTATCGTCTACCCCAAAGCCATTTTCCCCTTCTTATTTGCCAACAAATGTTCCGACTTTGTGGCAGCAATGTGTCCTGTTCTGGAGATGAACTGGTATTATTCAAGTCAGTCGCTTCTATTACATTCCTCTCAACAGAATGTGGCTGAAACTACAGAAAGAACTCATGATTTAGGCTTGGACAAGGCGATATTAGGGGAAGCCTGCCGAGGGCTTCTGAGAAACATCTTCTTCACTGATAAAAGGAAAGAACTGCTTAAGATAAAATCTTCTACTCTTCTTCCCTCTCTCCACTTCTTGCTTTCAAATGATATTGTGATAGTTGAAGCTATGGCAGTCAGCCTGAGTCCACACAGTAGAGACGGTGGAATGAAAATATAGGCAGAGCTTAGTTTCTTGATAATATCATTGAGTGACAAGGCATATTGACAGTCTCTACCTCCACACTTTTTATTTTTTGAGATAAGGTCTCACTCTGTTGCCCAGGTTGGAATGCAGTGGTGCAATCAGAGCTCACTGCAGCCTTGACCTTCCAGGCTGAAGCAACTCTCCTGCCTCAGCCTCCCAAATAGCTGGGACTGCAGGCATGCACCATCACGCCCACCTAATTTTTGTATTTTCTGTGGAGACAGGGTCTAATTATGTTGCCCAGGCTGATCTCAAACTTCAGTACTCAAGCTATCTACTTGCCTCAGCCTCCCAAAGAGCTGGGATTACAGGCATGAGGCACCGCATCTGGCCCCAGATTTCTTATGATGAGAGTTAATTAGATGTCTTTATAGATTAAGCCAGAATTAGCTGAGTTTTCTGTTATTTGGAACTAAAAGAATCCCTGACTACTCCAAAATAAATTCCTTCTCAAAAAGTATTAAGATCTAAAGTTTTCATATGCTCCAACCCATGGTGGGCCATAGCTGGTGATTTCACACATGAAGACGTATCTGAATCCTTAGTAAAGAGATTTAAGCAGTGAAGCTAAGACTCTTACAATACATGCACATAAATATCTTAAGCCCAGATACAAATGATAAACCAAGAATGAAAGAGTCACGTGAAAACCCTTTAAAAGCTGAACGGAAAGTGAGATATCAAAGGAAAGTATCTAAAACACAGAAGTCAAATAATCCACCAGACTAACCATCATTGAGGACAGTAGGAATAAGTGAGACAAAGCATTCAGAAGATGGAAGGAAATTACTGTATCCACAAGAAATAGTGTTATCTTTCCCTGGATTTGTATATCATTAACCTTAAAAAGGCATCTGTAATTAAAGCTTCAAAATCAGAGGTAGGTATAAAATTTCCCCAGACACAAATTTAATGAAAGACTCAAATAAAATCAGTGGGCATCATATTGCTTATACAAAACTACATACAGCCTGTTAACTGAACAAATAATTTATTAATACTGTAAACAAATATTCTGCCATGAAGACAACTAGAAAATAAACACACAAAAATCTTTGAAACCTTGAGCAAAATACCTCCCAAAGAACAAAAACCAAGTTGTCAAGTATATTTCTAGAAAGTCGGAAGTGAATGAAAAAACAGAGTGTGTTCTTATTCAAAAAACTAATATTCTATCTCATTGTGATCCTCTTTCTACTTGAAAAAACCACTATTCTGTCCTGAGGCTATGTTTTCATTTGTGTTTTTATTTAGTGCTTTTCAACAACATTTGAAGTACCTGGGACATTATGGTTTTCAATAAATGTTTGTTGAGTGAATATGTAAAATCTGCTGTACTCTTTTTCTGTGGCTGCTGTAACAAATTACTGCAGACTTGGCTTAAAATAACAGAAATGTATTCTTTCACATTTTGGAGGCCAGAAGTCCAAAATGAATATCACTGTGCCAAAATCAAGGACAGCAGGGTCGTCTTGATCCAGAGGCTGTAGGGGAGAATCTGTTGCTTGCCTCTTCTGAGGACTGTAAGCATTCCTTGGCTTGTGGCTGCATCATTCCAATCTTAAAGACCAGCACCTTCAAATCTCTCTTCTCTGTCTTTACATCACTTCTGTCTGTGTGTAAAATCTCTGCCTCCCTTTTATAAGGACACATGAGATAGCATATTAGGACCGACCCTAATAGTCCAGGATAATCTCCCAACTCAAAATCTTAAACTTAATCATATCTGCAAAGACATTTTAAAAAAACTATATTTTGTAACATGCACAGGTTCCAGGTATTATCATGTGGATATCTTTCAGAGGGGGGCATTTTTTTTTAGCTTAAGACAAAAACATTCTAAAAAAGTCATAAACTGAAAACAGAAGAGATGCTAAATAAAGAGAACAGCAACAGGAGAAATAATGTCTCTATTACCCATACGGATGACTTTGATCATCTTAGTGCAGTTAAAGTCTTTACTTCCAAAGAAAACAAAAATTGAAGACAACTTTATTTGGTTAAAGTTAATGTGGCAATAAAGAACTTTTCAAACCAAACAGCTAGCACTAATAAATACAAATTGTAAAATTATAGGCCTTTCCTCTGAAATAAATAATTAATATTACCTAAGGTAAAGAATGGGTCTATTAGAATTTTTGTGGAGAACATAATCCAAAATAATCATTGCTAGTATAATTCACTTGGACTCTTTAGGGAGTAAAAGAACATTGGATTAAATAGTTTCCCTATACCAACATTATTTTTGCAGACTTCTGCAGATAGAAGAGAAGAATATATTGCCTAGAAGTCTGATACCACAAAGGCTGAAAGGAAATGTTGAGTAAATTAAACATTTCAGGAAGTTTTAAAACTCTTCAGAATATAGAACTATTATTTAGTGCACTCAAAAAATATATATAAAGATAATTTCAAAATTCTTAGAACAACAGAAATTTAGACTATATTATCACTATAATTTTTCTCCTGCTGTTTTTATATCCAACCACTTTCTCCCACTGCATTATTGCACATTAGGGAACTCAATACAAAAGAAGTTAAAACTTATAGGAATCATGAATCATTTAGTTTTATTTTGTTTGCTTTTCTAAATATTTTCAAAATCTCTACATGCTGAGAACAAGGCAGGGCTTTACATATATGCCTTTAAGAATATTAAGAATATTCACTATTATTTCTTATAATGCTCACATTTTAAGGTTTATCCTAGCATTCCTTACCTAATAAATATTTGTTGAAAAGTAAATATTTATTTTGTCTACAAATATTTGTTGAGTTATTGAATGAATTAATAAACAAATAAATAGTGGCTGAGAAACAGTTTTCTAGGCAGGGCGGGGTGGGGGATGTGCGGGCGAGGAGCAAATGAAGTGAACAGATTCTCTCTAGAGTTATCGAAATGGCTAACAGGAGCATAATTCTTGCTTGTGAACTGACATCTCCTGGCATTCAGGGATTAGCGGTGAGAGATATTATGAGCATCAGTCTGAGTATCCCAGAAAACTTCAGAGAATTCTCAAATCAGCCTGGAAACAACAAGGAATAGAGAAGATAGAAACTTATTGTTTCACTGATTTTTATTTTTATTTTTTTGAGACAGAGTCTTGCTCTGTCGCCTAGGCTGGAGCACAGTGACGAGATCTCAGCTCACTGCAACCGCATCCTCCGGGTTCAAGCGATTCTCCTGCCTCAGCCTCTTGAGTAGCTGGGATCACAGGTGCCCACCACCACGACCAGCTAATGTTTGTACTTTTAGTTGAGATGGGGTTTCGCCATGTTGGCCAGGCTGGTCTTGAACTCCCGGCCTCAAATGATCCACCTGCCTTGGCCTCCCAAAGTGCTGGGATTACAGGTGTAAACCATCTCACCAGGCCTGATTTTTTTAAAAATTAAATTATATTTGGATGTGTTTTGGAGGTTTATTTTCCTTTTCATCTATTTCGAAAGTCCTCCTTCTTTTTCCTCTCCCTTTCTTTTGCCTCTTGTCTCTTTCTTCTTCTCCTTTTCCTCATCTTTCCACCATCTCCCTTTATTGCGCCAGTCATTGGACAAATTCATCATTTTCCCACCAATAAAAATTAGATGTGGCGTGCTGAACATTTTCTGTCTTAAAACTACTCCTGACATCTGCATCAGTTTTCAGCTCTTGGGAAAAGTTACTCTAGTTCACTTAGTCTTAAAACCAACTGAACCTTTTAAAACAGTTGTTGAGGCCAAATAAAAGATGACAAATAAGGCACAGGCATTGGAAATACAGCATCACAAAGAACATTGCCAATATGGATTTAGACCTCATGGTTAGCCAAGTCAGTTGCAATGACTCTCTCCTTTTACAACTCTCACTAAATCTTTAAAGTTTGGAAATGCCTGAATTGACCAAGGCTGTTTATAGAATTTATGTGCTTAATAATAGCGGCCCTGTGGCAAGATGGAAAGAAACTGGTTCATACCCTCCTTGTTCGCTATATATACAGCCTAATTTGCAGATTCTATTTCTTCCATTGTGAATCTAGCTTGCCCCCCACTTTTTTTTTTTCTTTTTGAGATGGAGTCTCACTCTGTTGCCCAGGCTGGAGTGCAATGGCGTGATCTCGGCTCACTGCAACCTCCGCCTCCCGGGTTCAAGCGGAATTCTCCCACCTCAACCTCCCAAGTAGCTGGGATTACAGGCACCCACCATCACGCCTGGCTAGGTTTTGTATTTTTGTAGAGATGGGGTTTCACCGTGTTGGCCAGGCTAGTCTTGAACTCCTGACTTCAGGTGATCAGCCCTGAACCATAGAATTCAGCTCAGATCACTGATTAAAGGGCCAGCCAAATAATCACACTGTAGTGTTAACTGCTGACTACATTTCCTGAGATGCTCCTGGTGCCCAGGTGAGCCAGCAGCACATGTTATGGTCTGGATATGGCTTGTTTGTTCCAACAGAAACTCGTGTTGAAATCGGATCTCCAGTGGCTGTGTTGGGAGGTGGGGTCTAATGGGAGGTGTTTAGATGGTGACGACTCTGCCCTCATGGGTGGCTTGGTGCCCTTCTGTATTCTACAGCAGTAAATGAATTCTTGCTCTGGCAAGACCGAATTAGTTCTTGTGGGAATGAATTAGCTCCCGTGAGAGTGGGCTGTCATAGAGCCAGGATGCATCTTGGGTTTTGCCACTTTACACATGTCTGCTTCCCCTTTGACCTTCCCTAATGTTGTGATGGTGTGAAAGCCCTCACCAGAAGCCAAGGAGGTACTGGTGCCATGCTTCCTGTGCTTCCTAGCCTACAGAAATGTGAGCTAAGTAATCCTCTTTTCTCTATAAATTACCCAGCCTCAGGTATATGTTACAGCAACAAAAAACAGACTAAGACAGCACTGTGTATACACAGAAGGCCCAGTAGCTCTGTGGGATGTGTAATTCCTGGTACCTAACAGAAAAGCTTTAAATGGAAGCTCTAAGTGAAAAAGAGAGGTGCATACTTGGCCTTTGATGTTACAGTGAGTCTCTTGCATCAGTCTACCGTTTATGGGAAGGAGTTTGCCAAGAATTTCCTCACCTACTCAGGATCAGATGTGATTTCCAGGTCCTCACCCCAGGAAATGTCTTTCCAGTCTTTTCTGGAATTTGAACAGAGTTTCTCTCAACATTCCTGGCACGGTATGTCTATTAACCCTTCCCATTCTGGATTATTGTTTTTCCTTCCTCTCCTTGTTCATTTATTTGTTCGTTTGTTTATTCACTAAGCAATCAATAAACATTTATTGAGTGTTAAATAGGGAACAGATATCTATTGAATGTTAAATAAGGAGCAGATACTGGAATTTCAGTACTCAAAGTAGATGATAATGTATGTGTCAAAAGGGATGGAGATTGTCATATAGAACTTACAGTAAACTATTCTTGCAATCCACTGGCTTGGACCTAATAAGTGGAATTGACCAGCAGTAGCCTTTTGAAATTATTTCTATCCAATGTAGATTCATTCAGTGTAAGATTACTCAATATCAACTATTTTATCTAGGAGAGTGCCTGTGATGGTGCACTGCTGGCTCTTCTACCTCCACTCATCTGGCTGTATTCGGTAACCCTAATACGCTGACCCTCACAAGATGTGGTGCCCGTCATTGAATGCAGTCAGCTCACACAAGTTGGTATAATAAGATAATGTGGCTAGAACTGGGCCGTGGACTCAAAACTTACACACACACACACACACATACACCCCATATGCGGTCTTAGGGCACTTTATTTCTTCTGGCAAAACAAAACAAAACAAAAAAATGCATTTAAATAGTATATTTCTTATGGTAGAATTCCAGGCAGAGTAGAAGAGCTATTTCATAGCAGGTGGCCATTCTTAATCTTCCTTAAGTGTAGCCAATGCAAAGGTCTATTATCTTCTCTGTACATAAGACCTGGTGATAAGATTGTTGTCTTTCCAAATAAGGTCAAGTTTAAGAGATTTCATATATGTTTGCCACATCTGAGATTTAAAAAAATACTTCCAGTTTAACATAATTTTATGTACATTCTTCCAAATACTTTTTGCTTTTCCTTTCACTATATTGAGGTAAATGTGAGCCACATTTTTGCCTTTCAATCCTAAGAAACATATCAAAATATTTGACCCATCAAACTTTTATTGAAATGTCAGATGATCTTTTTAATAAAAAGGGGTTTCAAGGGCTAAAATTCAGGAAGTTAATGTGCCAAATTTAAACATACTATGATCTCAAGAAGTTTAGGATTGCTTCAGAATGTAAAATTAATCAATACAAGATGGGTCTACAATTTAGAAAAGCATATCCCTTTTTCCTTTGGTTCTTTTTCTGTTACTACTATTTTGTGAGAAAAACAACAGAAATGTTACAGAGTAAAAAGGACCTGTTTGCTTTTAAAGTTTTGTTTGTTTGTTGAGTTTGTAATTTAGAACAGTTTGAAACAACGTTTCTCAGAGTGTGCTCTACGGAACATAAGGCCCTCAAAAGGTACCTCACCAGGAAAAGCTCTCTTGTCAACTAAATGGGGAAAGTACTCCATTGCGTTTCCTCTCTGGGAGTCTCATAATGTGTGTCACCATCTGGAGGCTCTGCAAGAATAGAGAGTAGTAAAAGATTTTTCACTTTAACCCAGCATTGTTTGCTTGGCAAGTAGATCTGTTAATATCCATGGATTGCATTTGGGGAAATACCAAATTTTTCATAGTTACTTAACCCTTGAATATGTATCCTTTAACGAATATTTAACGATTGCAGTAGAATGCAATCATTGATATATGGACTTTAATTTTTTTTAAATTTTATTTATTTATTTATTTATTTATTTATTTATTTATTTATTTAGATGGAGTCTCACTCTGTCACCCAGTCTGGAGTGCAGTGGCACGATCTCTGCTCACTGCAACCTCCACCTTCCAGGTTCAAGCGGTTCTCCTGCCTCAGCCTCCTGAGTACCTGGTACTACAGATGTGTAGCATCACGCCCGGCTAATTTTTGTATTTTTAGTAGAGACAGGGTTTCACCACATTGGCCAGGTTGGTCTCAAACTCCCGACCTCAGGTGATCCACCTGCCTCAGCCTCCCAAAGTGCTGAGATTACAGGCGTGAGCCACCACACCTGGCCAGATATATGGACTTTAGACTCAGACAACCTGGGTTCAGACCCCAGTTCTGCTATTTGCCACGCGTGTGACCTTGAGCAATAACTTAACCTCTCTAAATGTCAGTCCATAGCTAAGCTGTCAGTAAATATGAAGTTCGTTGCAATTTTTCTTTCTGATCTTGTCATTCAGAAATAAAATGATAGATTTGCATGGATGATGGATTTACCAACAGGTTAATTTTCACATCTGGAATCTACTTTAAACGTGCCCTACCTCATCAAAGTCTAAGGAAGTCAATCTCACTTGGAGGCACACTGCGGAGACAAGCAGGGCTTCTTCCTTGTCCCTCTGTCCTTTCAGACTTCTCCCCCTCTTGCTCTCTCTCTCTTCTTCTTAAGCTTTCCAGCTCCACTACTGCTTTAGCTAATTTCTTTGAGATCCCCCTCTCGCATTCATCCAGCACAGCTGAACTGATTTAGCGTTACCTGGCTGTGCTTTCCTAATCTAATTCCACAAATATTTACTGAGTACCTAGGTGGTCCTTGAATCACCCTGAGCACCCAGTTCCAGGATATGACTTCTCCAAAGGACAGATTTTGAATGTTTACATAATATGAGGGGGAAAAAATAAAAGAAAACATTTAGTGTCTTTGGCAAGCTATCTGATAAAATAGCTGAAATTCAAGAAGCCCTTTAGTTAGGAAGGAGAGATTGTGAACACAACAGGAAGAAGCCCCAGGCTGAGTGGCAAAGGTTGAGATTTTCTATCGTAAGCACACCTCTCCCAAACGCTTCCTCCCTGAAAGCTGCTGACGGAGCTTTGGCAAGGGCTCATCCTCCCCTTGGCTGATAAGCGAAGCCCTGTTTTATATTTAACTCGCTGCAGTGCAGGAGGGGTAGGGGTGGAGATGCGTCGTTTATAAGGGGAGCTCTGACAGTCTTCTCTCCAGCCCTCTTCCTCCCACTCGGCTCCTCTTACGGAGTCCTCATTCCACCCTCCTTGTTTCCGCATTCATCCTGAGTGGCTGGTGGGAACGTGAAAAGGGAGAGGAAAAGGCACAAGAAGCCAGAGAGAGAGGTGTGGGAAAAGCGAAAACAGGCTGCCAAATCAGGGGATTCCTTCCAATTTAAAAAGGAAGTCTGCTGACGTTAGTTAGTTAAATTTAACATCTTTTTATGTGTAACACTTGACTTCGGAAGCAAAAATGAACTTTGCGGAGAGAGAGGGCTCTAAGAGATACTGCATTCAAACGAAACACGTGGCCATTCTCTGTGCGGTGGTGGTGGGTGTAGGATTAATAGTGGGACTTGCTGTGGGCTTGACCAGATCGTGTGACTCCAGCGGGGATGGTGGGCCGGGCACTGCGCCGGCTCCTTCCCACCTGCCGTCTTCCACGGCCAGCCCCTCAGGTCCTCCTGCCCAGGACCAGGACATCTGCCCGGTCAGTGAGGATGAGAGCGGACAGTGGAAAAACTTTCGACTGCCGGACTTCGTCAACCCGGTCCACTACGACCTGCACGTGAAGCCCCTGTTGGAGGAGGACACCTACACGGGCACCGTGAGCATCTCCATCAATCTTAGCGCGCCCACCCGGTACCTGTGGCTGCACCTCCGGGAGACCAGGATCACCCGGCTCCCCGAGCTGAAGAGGCCCTCGGGGGACCAGGTGCAAGTCCGGAGATGTTTCGAGTACAAAAAGCAGGAGTACGTGGTGGTCGAGGCGGAGGAAGAGCTTACCCCCAGCAGTGGAGATAGCCTCTATCTCCTGACCATGGAGTTCGCCGGCTGGCTGAACGGCTCCCTCGTGGGGTTTTACAGAACCACCTACACGGAGAACGGACAAGTCAAGTAAATATTAATTTTTGTTTTACCTCCCTTAAGCTCACATATCTGCTTTCTGTTTCTTTTCCTTTCCTTTTCACTCTCCACTTTTAATTATTATGTTGGTCTGATCTTGATCTGCTCTTGGTTTCAATTCTGGCTGTCCATCTGGGAAGCCAAAATTGTTGCCCTGTTGTGTTTCCAAACCCTGTCATAAAACTTGAAAGTAGTGAACGAGCTTTGTGGAGTCAAAAGTTAGTGTAAGTCTTTTATTCCATCAGGAGAAATAATAATATACTGCACCCTATCTTGAAGATTTCCATACATTATCTCAGGTGTAAAAACTGCCTTTGGTAAATTTCACTAGTGATATTCCCATGCTTTGTAGCAATATCTATATAGCAATGTATGTGAACTTTTAAAGTGGTATTACACTAAATTTACGTGAAACATCAGTAAATTTCCGTTATTATTTTGTCCATTTTTTTTTTTTTTGTCCAATGTCTCTTTTTTGGAGAAGAGAGACATTGAAAAATCACATGTGATCCACAGAATTGTCTTTGTGTCTTCATCTGGAAAGGAAGACATGACTGCTTTTTTTTTTTTTTGTCTCCTATGGCCAGAACAATGCTTTGCACATAGGCTTTCAGGAAATACCCATTGAGTCCACACATCAGTGGCATAGATAAATTTTGGGGCTTGTTGCTTATCATGCAATATGCAAACGTAATGCTAAGTCTTTTACAACATAAAAGATATATTAAATAGTTAAATACATACAAATATTTGTATACAAATATCTATCTAAGTAGATAGATATTTATTCTACTTACCCACCTATTTAGCCTTTGTATCGATCAGTGGCTACTACCAGAGCTATGTTAAAGGCATAAACTCTCTCATTGAACTCCAAAAATCTTCCTTCACACTGTGGATGTAGCCCTTGTATCAGCGAGGAAGGCTACACTACACCTTGTGTTGTCTCCGGACTGCTTTGCTGGCTTAGATTCTGAAGAGGTAAATGATTAAGAAAGCTTCGTGTCATAGTTTAGAGATGTGAGTCTTGGGCCAGTCCACCCACAAATATCCCTTTTTCTTGTTGTTTTAAGCATCCTACAGAGCAAGCAAAATTTTTGGTCAAAATTCTTTCTATAGTTTGTCAGACAGACTCATGGACTAAAACAAAACATTTAAATATTCCTATATTCCTGTGTGGTAAACTGATAAATTGAGTAGAAGTGATAGTTTGAAGAAAATATCTGGAGGGGTCATGCTTATATAGATCCTATATCTTAATATTGCTAGCAATAAAACACTCTTACCATTTACATTTTTTTATGTTCATAAAAATTACATCATTGAAAGCATAAAAATTATCAAAAAGGATAATCAAAAGAATCTGTAAGTAATTTCACTGCCCAGTGGTAATCCCTGCTAGCATATTAATGTATATTCTAATGTTTTTCTAGGCAATCAAACCTTTAATTGCATTATATCTGTCTATCTATATGCCTTTTTTACTTAATGTCTTGGGAAGTTCCCCTTGTTCTTACATGTTTTCAAGAATCTGTTTTTTGTTTTTTATTGAGACAGGGTCTTGCTATGTTGCCCAGGCTGGTCTTGAACTCCTGGGCTCAAGCAATCCTCCTGCCTCTGCTTCTCAAAGTGCTGGGATTATAGGCACGAGCCACTGCACACAGCTAAGAATCTGATTTTAGAGATGTGAAATATTCCATTGCTTGAATTCATTGTAATTTTTTTTTTTTTTTTTTTTTTTTTTGAGACGGAGTCTTGCTCTGTCGCCCAGGCTGGAGTGCTGTGGCTGGATCTTGGCTCACTGCAAGCTCCGTCTCCCGGGTTCCCGCCATTCTCCTGCCTCAGCCTCCCCAGTAGCTGGGACTACAGGCGCCCGCCACCTCGCCCGGCTAGTTTTTTTTGTATTTTTTAGTAGAGAGGGGGTTTCACCAGGTTAGCCAGGATGGTCTCGATCTCCTGACCTCGTGATCCGCCCGCGCGGGGAGCGGTGGTTCATTGTAATTTTTTAAAACAAATTCTATTGTTGAGCATTTGAGTTGTTTCTAGTATTTTATTATTATAAACAAATCACGAAAGAACGTAGTTCTAAATACCTCTTTGTATGTGCATCTGTTTATTTCCTTAGGATATAGTCCTAAAAATAGAATTGCTGGGTCAAAGTGTACAAATATACCAAGATATTGTAATAGTTACTTTGTTTACTGATAACATAAATAATATACATTTATTGAAGAAAACTCAGAAAACAGAGAATAATTATAAGAAAAAATAAATTCATCCATAAATTCTTTACCCAAGTATAGCCATTGTTAACATTTAGGCAGAGACTCTTTTAGTACTTTTCTGGACATAGATAGCTGTGGCATAATTATATTATACATAGTATTGTGTAACATGCTTTTTCAATATAGCATCAATGCTTTAATACAGTCATTTGGTGTTCTTCCACAAACGATTTGATGGATACATTGTAGGCCATTGTATGAATACAATGTAGTTGATTCACTTTTCCATTAAATGTGGGTATTTAAGTTGCTCCTATTTTTTCACCTATAAGGATCTAGAAGAAGGCACATACTTATATTGACTATCCTTGTAAATAACTATTTATGAATATTTTCTAATATTTCTTTAAGAAAATTCCTAGAAGATGGGCCAATACTACCTGTGTATAAACACGTGTATGTCTGGGTATGTATGTGTACATGCATATACATATATAACATATATATGCATGAATATGTGTATGCATGTGTGTGTGTCTCCAAACTGACTTCCAAAAAATATGTCCCAAACTCCATTTCCACCAACAATGTATGAAAGCGCCTATTTCTCTAAGCCTTATTAATAATACAATGATTTTTAAAAAGTGTTTGCCACTGGTAGAAGGAAGGGCAATATTCTGAAGAATACCCACCTTAAAGGGATTCTAAAAATTCATTAAAGTGAAAGCGAGTCAAGATTTTTAAAATATTATTGCTAAAACTTTAAAACTGCTTCTTAGATCATAAAGACAAGAGAAATTTTATCTGAGTAAAACCATCAAAATATTTATAAAATAAATGAAATAAAATTTTACACATATTAGGAAGGCCAAAAATGGAAACTATGTAGTTTCCATTAATGTTTGTATTATGTACTTTATAAGTCTAAAAAAGCACTATATACACAAATACTCTCACTCTTTGAGTTAATTTACAGTACCAGTTAATTTTGCCATAAAATGTATACCACAGAGCTGCCCTTCTGAAGCTCAGTTGACTTAACTTTGATTGGAGAATGTGAAATGACGGCGAGATTGGTGAGGAAGGCTGATGCTCAGTTCAGCTCTCTCTGAGGATTGGTGTTCCCAAGTTTGTGTGTTTCATTGGGAGCAGTTGAAGCTCTCACATTACAAAAGATGCTGCCAGTTCTGTACTGCACACACATGGTTTTGGAACAGATCTGGCGTCAGCTCAATAACCTCATTTAGGCTAAATGGAATACTTTTTGTTTTCCTTGTCTGAAATATTTCAAGCATATGAGAAAAGTGCATCATGCTTTTTTTTTTTTCAAGCCTGTGAGTAATATTTTGGCAATGCAGCCTCTAGGAGTTCTCATCCACAGGCTCAATATAAGGGCCGCCAGAGGGAGTTCACCGGGGGCAGAGCCTTTCTTTCATACTATAAAGTGAGTTTCATCATATGTGACATTTGTATCATTTTAAACATCATCATAGTAATACATGTGAAGTACGGAGTCAAAAATTATATTTTCTGACCTTGATGTAAAATGTAGCTCCAGGATTGAGTATTAGCAGTTAGGGATATTAATGTGACAATCACAGTGCAAACTAAACAGGATTGCACTCAGCAGTCACCAAAATTACTTAATTTCTGCAAATACAATCAGGACTTTGAGCTTCACAAACTTCACAGCTACCTAAGATGCTTTCTCTCAAGATTGAGACATGGTGAAGAAAGGGGGCACAATTTAGAATTCCACATTGTCTTTCTGGGAACAGTTTTAGTGGGGCGTGGAAGGAGAAAGTTTGAGAAACATCCAGTCACTTTTCCTTTATTGATCTACCTCTTCCTACTCTCTAGTCTATTCTTTAGGGTCTGAGGAAATTCACTTGGAAGGATTGGAACCTTTGGAATGTTCCTCTGACCACACCCTCCTTCTTCCCATTTTCTCACCGTGTTATGTAGGATTTCCAGCTGTTCCCTTCCCTAAAAGAGTTTCCCTACACCCAAACTCCAAAGTATATATTTTCTTCTCTCCAAGATTTGGCTTTTCCTTGTAAGCATTTGAATTATGCTTACTTAGCATTTCCCAAAGTATGGACCGCAGAATTCCAGTTGCATGGGGATCTCAGTGGATATTACCAGAAAAATAGCAGGGGAGAGATTCTGTGGCTAAATCAGTTTGTGCAATAATACTAAATACACAATGATCTGTTTTGGATTTTGTTTTTTAATTATGGAACTTTTCAGAGACTTTTTTTTTTTTTAAAGAGATGAGGTCCAGGCTGGAGCAGATCTTCTGGCTTGAACTCATGAGTTCATGAGTTCAAGTGATCCTCCCACCTCACCTTTCTGAGTAGCTGGGATTATAGGGTTTTCAGAGATTTTTATATGATAATGTCCTCTATGTAATTTCCCAACTATCTGTGGCTATAGATTCTTCTGTGGGGTTCTTAAGAGTAGGGATATATGTCTCTCATTTACTGTTTGGCACACAGTGAGCACTCAAATATTGTTAAATGGAATATATGGAAATATTTTCATATAAGCTCTCACATGACTAGTATCCTCTGGCAAATGCTGGGACACATTGCATTACCACAGCTCCTTTCCCATAAACGAGCCCAACTTCCACCAAGAACATCTCTACATTCCCACTTAGGTAAAAACTTTCCCTTGGTTCCTTTTCTCCCTACCCTGTGGAAAGGAAGAGTTTATGTGTGTGTGTGTGTGTGTGTGTGTGTGTGTGTGTGTGTGTATTTGTACTTAGAAATGTAAATTCCATAGTTTAAAGGCAGAGAAACAGTGGAATTGACAGGAAGTACAACCAGAATTTTAAAGAGATCATTTCTAGTTTGGGCTTCCAAGGTGTTCTTCGTAGCACTAGTAGGATTTAAGCTGAATTTTGATGTTACGGTGGGAGTTCAGCAGCAGAGACCAGTGAGAAAGTAAAAGCAGGCATAAAGGAAAGGCACTAAGTCAGAAAAGCATAGTGGGGACAAGAAAATTAGTTTGTAGGGGAAGTTTATATGAAGAGGCTAGCTAGACATCACTGAGGAAAACCCATATGGAGGAAAAGGAAAAATAGCCATGATAGGCATTATGAAGGAGAAATTACCTGGTGACTTTTTGGATATGGATGGTGAAAGAAAGAGTTAACTCAACTATACACTTGGATACATGAAAGATATTGGAGCAATCCAGGAAAGAGAAGGTAAGAATCAGATAGGAAAAGTAATTTCAGGATAGAGAAGAGAGGGCACAATGGAGAAAATAGTTTGGAGGTAAAGTAGTCAAGATTTGCAGATTGATTGACTACGAGGAAGGGTGAGTTAAAGTTATGGGTCTAGGATACCCCAGCTAGCCTTCACCTCAGTTGATATTGGAAACAGGTGGGAAATAGCCACGTTAGAAGGGAAGGTCGTAAGTTCAGTGTCAGATGTGTTGATGGCTTGTCAGACATCTAGGAAGAGATGACTAGTAAGCACTTGCATATGTAAGTCTGAAGCACAAAGTTAGAGCTTATAATAAAGATTTAGGAGTTGAGTGGAAACATCGGTGAGATAATCATCATTAAGTGTGTGTGTGTGTGTGTGTGTGTGTAATGTATTCTTACATGCATGGATGTGTATGTATACTCAAGCACATGTAGTTTTGAACTTGAAATTTTTATTGTATGTCAGTTTGTTGATTACATTCTTAGATTGGTATGCTGAGCTATTATCCCATTGTCAATAAGAATGTCAATAAGGAATAGATTTTTGGTTGAGCAAGGTGGCTCATGCCTGTAATCCCAGCCCTTTGGGAGGCTGAGGTGGGTGGATCACCTGAGGTCAGGAGTTTGAGACCAGCCTGGCTAACATGGAGAAACCCCGTCTCTACTTAAAATACAAAAATTAGTGGGGGGTAGTGGCACATGCCTGTGATCCTAGCTACTCTGGAGGCTGAGGTAGGAGAATTGCTTGAACCCAGGAGGCGGAGGTTGCAGTGAGTCAAGATCGCGCCACTGCACGCTAGCCTGGGTGACAGAGTGAGACTCCATCTCAAACAAACAAACAAACAAACAAACAAACAAACAAACAAACAAACAAAGAATATATTTTCTTTTTGGTCTTGTTTACTTGTTGCAGGAGGCTAAGTAAACTTATTTTATTTTAGAAGCAAGAAAACAAAAAGAAATTTTACTTGACCTTGAATATCTTCTATATAGAAAAAAAGCAATTGGAAAATAAAGTTAAATAACTAACTGGATAATTCAAACCACCATAAAAATACACAGAAGTCTGAACAACCTAGAGGGGTTGTTTTTCACCAGTCTGCGCCTGTACATAATTCTGGAACCCTTTATTTAGTCTATATAGACTTCTAGCATTGTGAATACCTGTTCTGAATCAGAAGCTCTGTGTTTAAGGATTTCACCCAAAACTTGCTGTTTATTTTGCTGGTTCAGCTATAAAATTGCTCAACACAGCTGGAGAGTCTTCCCTGGAAGCAGTATACCAGATGATTTATGAGATAATTAGGTACCTTTCTTGGTTTTTGTTTTTAGAATCGATTCAGAGTGATCCAAGCCATAGTTTGTGCTATCGTCCCTTCTCCCTCAGTTTTCTCTAGAGTCACCTTGATCTGATCCACTCAGAGATGCCAGAGAAATGCTCTTCCCTTTTGGAAATGACTAAATTGCATAGACTATCATTTTATTGTTCTAGGTCTAGTAAGTGACCTATTAATGTGGCATAGGGGGGCCCTTGTGGGAAGGTGGTTTACTCCAACACATTTGCCTGGCGTGATAATTATTCAGGACATATCCACAAGTCACTCCTGAACATATTGTGCTATTAGTCAGCCTTTTTCTCTTAATTTGCAACACAAGTCATCTGATTTTAATTGCTGAATAAAACCTTCCCAAATAAGTTGTGACCTAGAATTGTTTTGTATTGTTATCTCTTATTCCTTGTTTTCAACTTTGCATACACTTAGAAAAATTTAGGGCCGACTGATGGAATTCAGGATATATAAAAAGGAGCTTTTGAGTTATTCTGAAGTTCATGAGAAAAAGAACAGGTTACCATTTTAAAAATGCTTATATTGCATATAGTGTATATACACCAAGTAATTTTGTTCCAGTATGTATTACAGTCAAATGAAAGAATTTGAAATATTTCAGATTGTGAAAGTGCTAGGTCACAGTTAGCATTCTAGATTTATAAGAAGTAGATTCTTATATTCTAGATTTATAAGATGTAGAATGAGGTATATCCTAACCGCATTATGTAATTTTTAAGGGAGTTTCAAATGTATTACTACATGTAATCTACCCCTTCTCCTTTCCCCACAATGCTGTGAAGAGGCCATACATGCTCTGGTGACCAGGTTTTACAGATGAGGACACTAAAAGTCTGGGGTTTTGTGACTTGGTCAAGATCCCACTTAAGTAGCTGAAGTGGATTAGAATGTAAGAATGTTTGCTCTTAGAAAAGGGTTTTCCCCATAAAATCATATTGGCTCTGAACTTTAAAAAAGAAAAAGAAAATAAACATTATATAGCTCTTCTGGTTGATGAATGTCACTGTATCTATATCTGGGTCACTGTGATTGAGTTAGACTTGCTGTGATTGACATTTGCTGAGAGGACCACTAAGCTGGACCAAACACACTGCACAGAGAAATCTCCCACACTGTTCTGTTCCATGTCCGTTGGCAAGCTCAGGAATACGCTAGTTTAGAAAGGTAGTTTTTGCCTACAATCAAGCAGAATATCTTTTAAAAAGAGAAGGTAAGAAAAGGATTGAAAATTATTTTCTTTCCTGGATTCTTAGGAATATATATGTGTGTGTGTGTGTGTGTGTGTATGTGTGTGTGTATATATATATATATATATATATATATTCATATTCTAGCATCCAGCCAAGAGTAAAATAGAGTATTTGAAAACTTACCCCATGGCTATAGCTTAGGAAAGTGTAATTCCACTCGCTCCTTCCTCTCACCTCCCACACACGAAGATGTGTGTGGTGCGCGCATGCACGCGCACACACTCACACACACTCATTTTCTCAAATTAGTTAGCTGGCCTATTTCTGAGGTGTGACTCAGCGGAGACATTCTTGCAAGGAGTGACTTTTACTTTTCCTCTGCCTCTGGAAGACATCAGAAGCCAGAAGAATTCAGAAGAAAAAGGCAGCTGACTAAACATGGGGTTGGAGCTTGGTGGATCTTACTATAAAACTTTCATACTCTGGGAAAATGTACAGGCTTTTTTAGAATCTGATATATTTGCAATTAACTACAATCTGCAAGGTGTTTAGAAACTTCAATTGACTAAACTGTTAATGTCACAAAACTAATCAATGATTATTCTTTTGCAGAATGAATTCTTAACTGAGACTTTTCTTGGATAACTTTATTGTGACATAATTTCAAACTCATAGGAAAAGTTATAAGAATGGTACTAGGAATTCCTAGAAATACTTAACCTAGATTCACCAATTGTTTACATTTTAGCCCATAACCCTTCCCCTTCCTTTCCAGAGCACATGGAAACATCCTCTCCCTTTATCCCTTAACATCAGAGCATATTTCTTAAATACAGGGGCATTCTCTAAAATAAGCATAGTGCAGTCGTCAAAATCAAGAAATTTAACATTGATACAATTATCTAATTCACAGTCTGTAATAAAATTTTTATCAACTAACCTAACGATGTCTTTTTAAATGATTTTTTTCCCAGTCCAGTACCCAGTCTGGAATGGTGCATTGCATTTAGTGTCATGCCCTTTTAGACTCCTTTAAACTTTAAACTAAAAGAAGTCCCTTAGTCCTTCTTTGTCTTTCTAAAGTTAGTATTTTTGAAGAATACAGACCAGCTATTTTGTAAATGTTTTAGCTTGTCTGATTTTCCTCATGATTTAAAAATGCAAGTTAAGCTTTTTTTTTTTTTTTTCTTTGACAGGACTATTACAGAAGTGATGTGTCTCTCTCAGGAATCACATTAGAGACACATGGTGCTTGTTTGAACTCTTATTAGTGATGCTTCCTTTGATAGCTTGCTTAAGGTAGTGTCCAGCAAACGTCTCCATTGTAAAGTTACAATGTTTCTCTTTAGGTAACTTTCAGGGTGTTTTTTTGAAACCTTGCAAATATCCCTTCCTCCCCAAACTTTCACCCCCTTGATTTGGCACCCACTGATGATTTTTTAAAATCAATTTTCCTTCAAATATTATTAGTAGACAATCTACTGGAAGGAAGAAATTTCCCTTGTCACCCATTTATTTATTCATTTTTAAAAGTCAGAGTAAAAACTCAGAGATTGTTAATTTATTCAATGAGTTATAATCCCATTGTTTATTTTGATGTTCCAATACTCCCATATTTGGCCAAAGGCAGTCAAATCATTGACTGTAATAAATCCTTGAATCAAAATAAAATGCATGCTCTTCTCATGATCTCTGATATTTTCCTGATCTGGCCTCTGCTGACCTCATGTCCAACTTATCTCTGGCTCCAGTCCATCTGGATCAGTGTTCTTTAGCCACACTGGACACCTTTCAATTCTTCAACCACATCAGGTTCTTTTTCATCTTAGGGACTTTGCACTAATGGTTCCTTCTACTTGAACATATTTCCCTGAATCTCCACTTGCCTGGCTTTTTCTTATTATTTAGATCTTGGCAAACCAAGAGATTGTGACTACTCTACCTAATGTTGTTGCTTACCAGTTTTCCTAGTCATTCTTTGTCTCTTCCAGTGTTTTATTTTCTATATAGCTAACATCACTCTCCTAGATTATTTATTTATTTGTGTATCTCGTCTAACACCCTGTAAGCCATCTGGAATGTAATCTATACACATAACCGCCCAGTCGGTTCACTGTGCCCGCTGCCTAGACAGAGCCGATTTATCAAGACAGGGGGAATTGAAACGGAGAAAGAGTAATTCATACAGAGCCGGCTGTGCAGGACACCGGAATTTTGTTGTTACTCAACTTTGTCTCCCTGAGCATTTGGGGATCAGAGTTTTTAAGATAATTTGGCGGGTAGGGGCTTGGGAAGTGGGGAGTGCTGATTGGTCAAGTTAGAGATGGAATCATACAGGGTCGAAGTGAGTTTTTCTTGTTGTTTTCTGTTCCTGGGTGGGATGGCAGAACTGGTTGAGCCAGATTACTGGTCTGGGTGGTGTCAGCTGATCCATCAAGGACAGAGTCTGCAAAATATCTCAAGCACTAATCTTAGGTTTTACAGTAGTAATGTTATCCCCATGAGGAATTTGAGGAGGTTGAGACTCTTGCAGCCTGAGGCTGCATGACCCCTAAACTGTAATTTCTAATCTTGTAGCTAATTTGTTAGTCCTGCAAAGGCAGACTGGTCCCCAGGGAAGAAGGAGGTCTTTTCAGGAAAGGGCTATTATCAATTTGGTTTCAGAGTCAAACCATGAACCGAATTCCTTCCCAAAATTAGTTCAGCCTGCACTCAGGAATGAACAAATACAGCTTAAAGGTTAAAAGCAAGATGGAGTCGGTTAGGGCTGACGTTTTTCACTGTCATAATTTCCTCTGCTATAATTTTGCAAAGGCAGTTTCACACAGCAGCCAGAAAAATGTCTGCAAATGTGTGCAGGCATGCATAGGTGCTTGTGTGTGCATGTGTGTGTGTGTGGGGAAGGGACTCAATTAATATTTCTTGGATGAATGGATAATGTAATAATTTAGCCTGATATTCTTTATGGTATGTCTTTCTTAGTTTTGAGAATCCTGAACGACAACATTTTTCTGTATACATATTATTAATGAATAGAAATTACCATTTCTTTACTTTTATACTTTTTACTTTGCTTGATTTTCTAATAAGCAAATATACAATATTCTCTTACTGTAATATGTCTACATGTAAGAAGTGTATGCTTATTGATTTTTTGAGCAATTACTCAGAAAATAATATTTTCACCTTGAAATTATGAAAATAGTAAACAGTAACATTTTAGTTTACATAAGCATATGCCTAGTTAGAGCCATAAAAATAAATGCTGCTGTCTCTTTTTAAGAGTGAGCTTTAATCTGGGACAAAGGTTACTTCACCTAGGAGATTACTCAGCACTGCCTTTACATGGAAATGAAACTGGGGGTTTTGTCCCTGGTGTAACATAAATAACAAAGAATGTGCCATTAGAGGCAGGGACTGGGGACTCTGTAATAAACTCCACTCTGTGACAGAAGACAGCTGTTCACTTCCCATAAGGGCAGTTAGACACAAGCTTTTAAGTTTGGCTCTCTGTTTATCTACTTGTTGCTCAATGGGTTTGGAGTGGAGAGAGTACTAGCTCATAATTGGATTTATTTTTGCTCCTCCACAGAATTTTAGTTATGGCACCAAAATAGCTGTTAGGTTGATGCAGAAGCAACTGTGGTTTTTGACAAATAAATATGTGAATGAAATATCTGAAGCAATCTGTCTCAGAATTTTTTAAAAATTTGTTAACCTAAAAATTCCAGGAAATCTTTTGACAAGTATTTGATAGTCTTCTAAATGGAACCTCGTTTTTGGAAATGTAATAGTTATAATTGCATAGCTGATTTTCTTTTCCCCAGGAATAGAGACACAGGGGTTGTCAGAAGAAGCAGCATGCATTTTGTTTGTGTGTTTCTTTCTAAGGAGCATAGCGGCCACCGATCATGAACCGACAGATGCCAGGAAATCCTTTCCTTGTTTTGATGAGCCCAACAAAAAGGCAACTTACACAATATCTATCACCCATCTCAAAGAATATGAAGCACTTTCAAATATGCCAGTGGCGGTAAGTATTTTTTAAATGTTTTGTTTATGCAGAGAGTCTATTGACAACATTAGGCCACTTACCTGATTTTCTGTGAAAGAGAACCTATTGAATTCTAAAACTAAATGTGCACTAATAGTTTACTTAGCCGAGTGAAATACATTTTGGCATTCTTTTTCTTTGAGTCCTAGAAGTCTGTAAGATATCACAGTCTGGTAAGAAAGGCACACTGGTGTTTCTATGCAAGAGACAATGCCGTAGACACATACATCTGCTTGGGCTCTGCTTAGCTGCCAGCATCCCTGAGTCGTGACACATTGCAGTAATGGCAAGCTAATGGAATTACAGACTTGAAAATATTTGAGGGCTACTCACTATTTAGTTTTCAGGTGAATATAAACCCAGTTTTTGTTTTTGTTAAAAAAAAAAAAGATAAAGCTACTATAAAAAAAAATCATCACTTAAACACTGGGTTGTGGAAGCAAGCTCCAGGGAACACTTTGCCCATAGACTCTTTTGGTGAATGGGAAGTGCTTGTTAAATGTCTGGAGAAAAAAAACAGGCTATAAAAAAAGATGAGTTCATGTCCTTTGCAAGGACATGGATGAAACTGGAAACCATCATTCTCAGCAAACTAACGCAGGAACAGAAAACCAAACACCGCATGGTATCATTCATAAATGGGAGTTGAACAATAAGAACACGTGGACACAGGGAGGGAACATCAACACCAAGTCCTGTCAAGGGGTCGGGGGCTAGGGGAGCGATAGCACTGGGAGAAATACCTAATGTAGGTGATGGGTTGATGGATGCAGCAAACCACCATGGCACGTGTATACCTATGTAACAAACCTGCATGTTCTGCACATGTATCCCAGAACTTAAAGTATAATAAATAAATAAATAAAATTAAAAAAAGAAAAAAGAGAAAAAATTTTTAAAAGGCTGATAATTTCTGCCTGCATAAATTATTCATTAACATAAAACACTTTTCTCTGTTATTGCATCTATCCCCATAATGGATAATGTTATTACCTAGAGTTTCATTACCTCAAAGTTGAGGTTTCATACTTTATACATTTGACATGTAAAAGGGTCAGGCTCTTCTTTAGGTATAATAATCAGAAGGACACTGGCCCCAAATTATGTCTCCCATCTTTTTGATCCACTATTTTCAATATTATCTTAAAATTCATCTTTTTAAATGATAAAATGTTCCTTGAGAAAGCAACAACAAAATGAAGCAAATAAACACTTGAGGATTAAAATGTACTCTTAGCAGCCATCCATGCCTCAGTGAGAATTAATTACCAATTTGTTTTTTTCTAAGGTTTGATTGGAGAAGAAAGAGGAAAGGATAAACTTAAAGTATGACACACCAATCTAGATGAAGTTGGGGGGGAAAATGGCAAATTCACCAACTTCTGCTTAAGATCTTCCCTTATGCCCTTTTCACTGTGCAGAGTTACACCTTACCTTCTACTAGATCCAAATAGTAGTCCTGGAAGAAGGAGAATATCTGGGTTCTTAGGAGATCAAAACTAACACTACTAGGTTTTTATGGTAGAGTAATGTAGCCTGGAGCCCCACCACGATTATACAAGGGCATGCACACACATGCTTGAAGTGTCAGCGGCACCCATTCTAGTCCAGCCTCCCTCACTTAATCTGTTTTTAAACCATCCCAAATAGAGTGGCTGCAGGAGATGTGGAAATGTTTAATAATGGAAGCAGGAGTTGGGCAAGTATTCATGGTTGAAGTGTTAGGATTGGTGATCGACAGTGAGGACAGCAGAGCTGGCATGGACAAAACAACCCAGATAGGTCAATAGTTGTGTCAAGCAATAGAATCCTTCTCTCTGTCCATGGAGACCGAGGCACTGACTTCAGTGACGATACCTTTGGCCTTTGAAGTAGACAACCAAAGATGGAAAAGAGAAGCCAATGTTCCACTACACTGGGTACAGCAATTGCCCTCCTGCACAGTCGAATCAGCAAATACCTGAGCACAAGCCTGTTTTTCATTAGGAGATTGCAGTACTCTCAAATATTATGGTCAGCATGATGTGTTTAGTGTAGACAGATAAACTCCTATTCAACTGATAGTCCAGTCAACATTTTATTTCTCCCTGAAAAACCTAATACAGTGTGTAATTCAGTCAGTCTTTAACAGTTCTAAAAACAAAGTAAATTTTCCTATAGTCTTTTCCACAGGACCACAAACAATTAGACCGCTAAGCTTTGACAAAGGACTTCTGACTAGAAAGCAAGGTTTGGGGCAATCGTTTGTTTGTCTTGCATGTATATGATTGATATTTTGACAGCTAAAAGTTTATCTTTTCTTTTCAATAGAAAGAAGAGTCAGTGGATGATAAATGGAATCGAACAACTTTTGAGAAGTCTGTCCCTATGAGCACGTACCTGGTGTGCTTTGCTGTTCATCAATTTCACTCTGTAAAGAGAATATCAAATAGTGGAAAACCTGTGAGTCTCATTATATTTTAAAACTTTACCACCTATGCATTTGTAATTAATTTTCTACCTTTTTTGAGTAGGCTTTTTTTTTCCCCCCCCCAAACAACATGCCAGAAAAACCCATTAGTCCCCAGGGTCTGTGAACTTGATAATACATAGAACAATATAGAAAAATGTAGGCTGAAAGGACGCAGATAAAAAATAAACCAACACAACTGACATAGATATTTATGGCCTTAAATTATTTCAAGAGAACATTTGCTATAAATCAAAAACTATCTCCTAAGTATACCAGCACAAATATGTTAACATGTTTGGGTATGCCCAATCTAAAAAAATGGTTGGGTATATGTGTACCTCTCTCAGATATAAACTAGAGAGAGAGGAAGAAACCTGAGGTAAAGGAATATCCTTCAAATGACGAGGCACTGAGAAGTTTATGGCTCCATTCCTATATGTAATCAAAATGGGTAGCAGCAAAGTATCCAAAAGCATTTTTTTAAAGTATGATAAAATATAAATAAGCTTTTCAAAAAAATATCAAGACGACTAGTTCAATGGTTTTCTTTTTTTTTTTTTTTTTTTGAGATGGAGTCTTGCTCTGTCACCCAGGTTGGAGTGCAGTGACGAGATCTCAGCTGACTGCAATCTCCACCTCCCGGGTTCAAGCGATTCTCTTGCCTCAGCCTCCTGAGTAGCTGGGATTACAGGCGCCCGCCACCACGCCTGGCTAATTTTTGTATTTTTAGTAGAGACGGGGTTTCACCATATTGGTCAGCTTTGTCGCAAACTCCTGACCTCAGGTGATCCACCAGCCTTGGCCCCCTAAAGTGCTGAGATTACAGGCGTGAGCCACCGCGACCGGCCTAATCGTTTTCTTTGGAAGAACCACATACTTTTACCTAATTATTTTTTTTCATTTTGGAGGCCCCCATTTTGCTTATGTCCTGAACATATGTTCAGGTTGTCTATTAGGCCAGTTCCAGTTAATCCACCTCTGCGCCATATAGTTTAAATATATAAAGCCTCACCATCTTTGCAATATAATTTTATAAGGAGGAAATCATCACCCCCATTTTAGAGATGAGAAAAATTGAAGTTTAATGAATTTAGGTTATTTATTCAAGATGACCCAGCTGGCAAGTGGTAGAGACTTAAATTCCAAACTCCTTCCAAATACTGTATCTTGTTTAGCCTTCTGAAGTATGATATTCTGAAAATATCTTTACCTCTTCATCAGTCATTGGAGGAGAGAGGATGGATTCCTCTATTTCCTGTGAAATTAACAAAGGGAAAATTTGCCTTTGCTTTGGTGTAGTAGGAGTTGATATTTAGATGTCCTCAACCTGGGTTGCCAGCATGCTGCCTATACTGTATCGAAATTATAGCGAGTGGCGGATGTCCACAGACCTTTTCAAAGGGGTCGCATATCATGAGGACTCATCCATATTCTAACTTTCCCTTGCCACATAGGTTGCTTTGATGCAAACTTCAGTCATGGTAAAGGGAACTACCAGTGGCTGACAGATAATATTAGGTATGAAAAGGAAATGGCTTCAGAAAGAGGAAGTTGTTTTTTCTAGATTGTGCTGAGTGCAGTCGATGGCATTCCTCTTGCTTAATATAGAGGTGAGAACATTAGTCAAGCTTGCTTTTTTCTTTCAGTCTCATAGCAAACATGCAATTTTCATCTGAAGCTGCTTTCTTCATCATTGAAAATTCTATTGCATGGCTGTCTTTCATCATGTGCAGGTGTTTCCCACACCAAGTTTTAAAAATTATTATTACATTCTGGGCAAATTTTTCTATTTGAGGTAGAAATACCAAGAGGAAACAGAAAGGCTAAGCAATTGTACTAAAGATGACAGAGTCTCGTAGGTAAGAACAATGCATTTAACCAATCAGCAGAGGACATAGTATTTGCAGTTATTTTCTAATAATGACAGTGAGCTTGAATTTCCAATATGACTCTATCACCAGGTCCTCTGACCAAGGACACTTACTTGTAATATTATACTAGCTAGGTAAATTGTTAGAGCCTGTACCAGTTGGTTAGCTGGGTTCTTAGGATGGGTTTTATGTAAAGGATTTGAAGGGACATAATGAAAAACTACAGTTTTGTGAAAGATTTCAAAATGTCCTGTAGGTGATAATTATTTCTTAAATGGTTTTTCTATGAAAACTGAAAGCATAACATTTTGTCTTAAATAAGTGATGCATTCCATCATTTGGGAGGGAAACAAACATAATATTGTTTTAATACATTACTTTCCAATCGTCTATTTTATAAAAGATCAACAGAAGCCAAACTCCCTTTTAAAATTTCTCAGAGGCTCTGAGCCGGAAAAGTTCCAAGAAAATGAGATGTGCCGCTTTCCCCTTTCTCCAACCCTTCCATAGAAGATAGGCAGCCAGAGTTTCCCCTCCTGAAAAAACTGTGGGTCCGTTTCCTTTAAAAGTTGAACAGAACCTTATGGGAGAAATTTAAGGCATCTAGTGTGAATGCAAATGCTCCACAGTGAATTCCTCCTATTTGGCATTTGGGAGGTTCGCCTCCTGGCTCCCTACCCACTCACTGTAAGTTGAAATGTAATAGTTGACACCCACCCAAGTACAAACTGCTCCTGGTATGATTTCCTACTCCAGAGAGTTACAGAAAAACCAACCTACTTAAATCTATTGAAATGTAACACCAGAGGAAACTCACACCAGCCTCAGAGTCCTACATTCTTAGAACTTAATAGACAAGCTAAGAACAACCAGGTATGTGAGGAAAACAAGTAACATAAAAGAAAAACATCTAAGACAAATAGAAACACAGTGGGAGAAAATAGTGATAATTGGAAAAACAAAAGAGAATTCCAAAAAGTCATAACAAAATTAAACATGTATACACACAACCTTTAATTAATATATTCAAAAATTCAAGAATATGATTGTCATAAAATAAAAACCAAAAAGTGATGAGAAAGCAATCAGAAATAGTAGTCAGGGCCGGGCGCGGTGGCTCAAGCCTGTAATCCCAGCACTTTGGGAGGCCGAGACGGGCGGATCACGAGGTCAGAAGTTCGAGACCATCCTGGCTAACACGGTGAAACCCCGTCTCTACTAAAAAAAAATAAAAAAAACTAGCTGGGCGAGGTGGCGGGTGCCTGTAGTCCCAGCTACTAGGGAGGCTGAGGCAGGAGAATTGCATGAACCCGGAGGCGGAGCTTGCAGTGAGCTGAGATCCGGCCACTGCGCCCCAGCCTGGGCGACAGAGCAAGACTTCGTCTCAAAAAAAAAAAAAAAAAAGAAATAGTAGTCAGAGTTTTAGAACATGATTTCTAAAGCATGACTTGGTTCTGATCCCCAGGAACCTGTTTCTGACCAATTCCTTCCAAAACTGGAGCTCAGTGTGCTTATAGCTCCTGATCCTTATGTCTTGTTCCCATTTTTATATTTTTTCACTAATTTCTGAGTATTAGGATTAGTGGGGTACATCAAAGCATCCCTTTACTGTACCACCTGGACCCAAAGTCATTTTATTACTTTTTTAGTAAAAAACAAAAATAAAAAATGAAGCCATGTAGCTGTTTTGTACACCATTATTAGGTGACTATTCTTATTCACTCTTCTTCTGGTACATTAACCACCTGCTATTCATAATCAGATTATACTATGCAATCTAAAAATCTATAATGCCCTGATTAAACTCTCTTGGGCATATTTGCCTCTCTGACAATAGTTCCTTTATATCAATAAGCACAGAATCAATGCCTGTATTCTTAATTGTTTAGTTGGAGAGAGTATAGCCGACTTTAGAGTTGAACCATTCATTATGTTTAAAATATCCTTGTTGCTCATGAGAAAAATTAAACTGGTTTTGAAGGTAGCTCAGAAGTCTTTTCTCTCTTCATGTTTTCCTTTTAAATTAATTGCATTGCATTTTGATTCAATTCTAAACAGAGTAACATGAAGAGTTACTAAGAATAGTTTAGCAACAATTGAGGCCAGCCGCTGATGGAAGGATTTTTTACAACTCTGCAAGAAATCTACTCCTGAGGCCTTCTTCAGGTTTAGTTGATTGATTAGGGTTTTACAGTAAATGAAATCACTGAATTTTGCCACAGAAAAATAAAAAAGTGGTTACACCCTGAACTGTGCATAGTATGGAAAGATTATATGACTTTTTAGTTATGTGAACAAACTGTCTAGTTATTGTTTAAAAAAAAAAAAACAAAACGTAATCCTATTGTTCCCGCAGGAGTCATCAGAGAGGAAACAATATTCCCAATAAGCATGTCATGAACCTGAGAGTTCAGCACAAAGTTCCCCATTGGAGTATATTGCAATTCATTTTCAAACCAAGAACAATGTACATTATAAATATATTTTTGAGTTTTTAAAATTATAGGTTTAATTCATGTACGTTATTGAAAATTGAGAAAACACAAAGTAAGAAAAAGAAATCACCTGTATTAGTATACATAAAATCATTTGAAGTTGTTAGGTTTGTGATGATGCCTTCTGAGGTACAGTTGGTCTAAGGTAACTTTCCCAGAATGCTTTCGCTTTGCATGAGTCTTTAAGGAATCAAATTCAGGACGAGTTAAATGACAATGGTGACTGAGCGCTGTGGCTCGTGCCTGTAATCCCAGCACTTTGGGAGGCTGGGGTGCTCAGATCATTTGAGGTCAGGAGTTTGAGAGCAGCCTGGCCAAAATGGCGAAACCCTGTCTCTACTAAAAATACAAAAATCAGTCGAGCGTGATGGCGCATGCCTGTAATCTCAGCTACTCGGGAGGCTCAGGCAGGAGAATCGCTTGAACCCAGGAGGCAGAGGTTGCAGTGAACCGAGATGGCGCCACTGCACTCCAGCCTGGGTGACAGAGCAAAACTGGGTCTCAAAAATATAAATAAGTAAATAAATAAAAAATAAATGGCATGAGTGATTCTGTTGCTGATAACAAAAATCTCAGGAGGCCTTGAATTTCTTTGGGCACATTTGGCATCTGTATTTTACAAAGAAGTATGTGCAAAAGCAAGAAATTAGCTTGTCAGAATTTATTTCAACTCTAGTCAAGTTTTCCTTGGCTTTCCTGAACAGAAGAGGAAGTTGGGAAGAATTATTCACTAAGAGAATGCTGGTGTAAGATATTATCCATTTAATTAGGCTTATACTATGACCATATTAATTCTTATATCTCAGTAGAAGGGATTATGTTGTACTGTCTTCCAAAAAGTCTTACCAGATGATCGCTGAATAATTGCATTTAGGATTTTATCTGTGAATGGGTTCTTCCTCCTGTCTGTGTCTTCTTATTTGCTTCCATTGTTTGGCTGGATTAGAAAGATTGGCTGAGGGCAGAGAGTATGTATGTATATATGCCATGGATTTTTAAAAACAGCCTATCTTTATAACAGTTTTAGGTTTTGTGCCAAAGACTTTGATTTATGTATTTCTCTTCATAGAAATAATCTTATTTTTTAAGTTTCATTGCTTTAATGCTCAGAGGTATATTTTTAAACTTCTTATTTTGAAATTTAGATTTACAAGGAGATGCAAAGACACAACAGAGTCTCCATGTAACCTTCCCTTAATGTTAATATCTTATATAACCATTTATCAAACATTCGTCAAATCTAAGAAATCAATATAACACAATACTATTAACTAAACAGCAGTTTTTACTTGGATTTCACCAGTTTTTTCACTCATGTGCTTTTTCTGTTCCAAAATTCAATAGATGATACATCTACATTATACTTAGCAGTGTGTCTCCTTAATTCATTCCAATATATGACATTTCTCAGTTTTTTTTCTTTTTTACGATCCTGACACTTTTTTTTAAGAGTACTGTTCAGATATTTCGTAGAATGTTTCTCTGTTTGGGTTTCTGTGATGTTTCCTTAAGATTAGACTGAGGCTTTGGATTTTGGAGAATACCACAGAGGTGAAGGGTCCTTTTCATCACATCCTATCAGGGGGTACATGACATCCTCATGACTTATTCCTGGTGATGCTAACTTTGATCACTTGGTTGAGATGGTGTCTGCTAGGTTTCTCTGCTGTAGTTTACTAGTTTTCTTTTCCATCTTCTGTTTGTTAGAAGCAATCACTAAATGCAGTCCACACCCAAAGGTAAGAGAGTTAAGCTCCACTTCCTGGAGGGAGGAGTAACAAAGAATTTATGGATATACATTATGACCACCACAGTGATTAATAAATATTTAGGGAGTGATAATGAAAGGCTGTGTAAATACCCTGTTTGTTCTTCAGTTTTTGACCACTTATTGTAGCATTCCGCAGTGGATGTCCACAACAACTGTTATTGTGGTGTTCTAAAGGTGATTTTTCTGTTTTCCTCAGAATTATTTTTGACATGCGTTCATTTCATTATTTTAAAAAGTTATTTTGGCTGTGGCTTTGCTAAGTTTTCAGAATGAATTTGATTTCTAAAACATTTTAATTAGAGTTTTTTAAATTAATCTCTTTACTGGAAGGGTTATCTTTAAATTGAAGGTTATTAATCTTCCTTGAATGAATCTGTTTAATTTAGCAAGCCATGGAGGATTGCTAATGATTCTTATTTTTAATTTAAATTTACAAAAATATAAAGAAAATAATAAAAATAATGTAAAATTTTATGGGGTAATTTAGATTTTTTTAATGTTCATTTTTTAATTTCTTTTTTTTTTCTTTTTTTTTTTTTTGAGACGGAGTCTCGCTCTGTCACCCGGGCTGGAGTGCAGTGGCCGGATCTCAGCTCACTGCAAGCTCCGCCTCCCTAGGTTCACGCCATTCTCCTGCCTCAGCCTCCCGAGTAGCTGGGACTACAGGCGCCCGCCATCTCGCCCGGCTAGTTTTTTTGTATTTTTTTAGTAGAGACGGGGTTTCACAGTGTTAGCCAGGATGATCTCGATCTCCTGACCTTGTGATCCGCCCGTCTCGGCCTCCCAAAGTGCTGGGATTACAGGCTTGAGCCACCGCGCCCGGCCCATTTTTTAATTTCTTGAAAACTATACCGCAGTAATAATCACTAAGTATCAGACAACTTAAATTTTAACTTAAATGGAAAGTAAGCAGCCAGTAAATGCTTTGTATAACCTAATGGCCATGCTGAGTTTCTTCTCAAACAAAACTTCATAGCAGCTGAGTTCTGAACATGTTTTGAACCAGCATAGCCACAGCAAAAAAAAAAAAAAGTGTTTTTTCACCAAACTTCAAGCCAAGGTTTTGCGTATACATACTAATTTATCTATGAGGAAGGAGCAAACTAAAATTTAGACAGAGTATATCACATTGATAAAGCAAAACTTAAAAAGAAAAAAACTGATGTATCATTGTTCCTTTCTACTAAGTACCTTCCTCTGCTAACTTTCCACCTACTGCTGGAAGAATATTTAAAAGAACATAAACTTTATAAAATTTAACACATTAATGGCATGTTCAGTAATAACAGCTATGCACCTTAAATATGCATTTATAAATTTAAAAAGATACAGTTTTATTTTCTTTTTCTCATCCTGGCTACCTCAGTATTGATACTGAAACAGTTTCTTCAAACTGATTATTGCATAAGTCTTTTTTTTTTTTTTTTTTTTTTTTTCTGAGACGGAGTCTGGCTCTGTCTCCCAGGCTGGAGTGCAGTGGCCAGATCTCAGCTCACTGCAAGCTCCGCCTCCCAGGTTTACACCATTCTCCTGCCTCAGCCTCCGGAGTAGCTGGGACTACAGGCGCCCACCACCTTGCCAGGCTAGTTTTTTGTATTTTTAGTAGAGACGGGGTTTCACCGTGTTAGCCAGGATGGTCTCGATCTCCTGACCTCATGATCTGCCCGTCTCGGCCTCCCAAAGTGCTGGGATTACAGGCTTGAGCCACCGCGCCTTGCCTAAGTCTTTATTGAGCATCTACTCTGTGCACAGGAGGATGCTAAACCCTGAAGGGAGTGAAATACGCTGATATCTGTACTTTAATTGAGATGTGCAACAGATACAGTCACCACTGCCCTGTGCCACCCAAGTGTGTTTTCAGGTCTTTCTTGGTGTTACTAGCCCTGAGTGCCAAGGCTCTCAGCTTGTGTTTTAGGGATCCTTTAAGCACGCTCATCATTTAAAATAATATGCCTCTTTGAAGCAGCTCAGATGACATCTTGCCAAAAAAACCTCAAGAGATAAATAGTGCTACTTCTGTGGGATGATCAGCAGTGAAAAGTCACGCTGCTGTCAATAAGTAGAGTGACCATGTATTTTATCATCTATAAATATATATAACAAATAATAGAGGAGGTGTTATTAATTATGCTGGAACAAGAGGTATAAACAGGTAAGCAACAGATTTACATTCCAGGGACATTCCTGGGCAAACCTGAATGCATGGTCACCTCTATCAATAGAAAAAACACTCAATAGACAGGGACAGTAAGGATGTGGATCCAGGGCACCGCGGGGCTGCAGCACGCCCAGGTGGAACCCTGCAGGGCCCTGCCTGGCTTCTGACCCAGGTGACGGTGCAAGTGGTAACGGGCAGTCTGTCTAAGCTGATTCTGTTCTGTTCACACGGTCTTTCCAAGTTCAGTGTCCTCATCTCAGTGCCCTCGCACTCTTTTAGGATCTGTTTCAGGTCTTGTCCCTTCAACTTTCCCTTACTTTCCTTGGCCCAGGTAAATTTTGTCTAGTTTTTTGAGACAGAGTAGCCTGGACATCTCTTTATTCTCTTTTCGATCTATTATTAGAGTGAAAAACCCTGTGGTTTGCTTTTTTCCTGGCCTTCTGTTTTTATTGCTAAAAGTCTTTTGGAACCAGGCCCTTGCAATCCAAAAAGTTTGGCCTTTTAAATTTGTTGTGTGGGCATCAAGAGCCTATTTTGAAAGTCAAAACCATAACATTTATTTTTTCCCCTGCATTTTCATAATGTTCTTACTGGCAATGTGGTCACCACAGTGTGAGTATCAATCACGTACAAGGAAGTACGCACACAGAAAATTACAGAGGTTAGTAAGTCAGTGTATTATCTCTAATGATACTAATACTTTTGATGGGACACATAGAACTATTACATGTCAAACATTGCTTTTGCGTTATCTTATTTAATACTCGCAATAACCCTATGACATAAGTGCTGTTGTTACCTGTGTTTTACGGCTAGGGGAAGTCAGGATTCAGTCCTGTAAGTAGAGGAAACAGGCAGCATGATATAGTGAAAACAAACTTTGTCCTGAACTCTAGCATTAGTCCTGTCTTAGACTTCATTTTTCTCATGTATACAATGAGGAAATTTATTTTCAAATCACTTTTGAACTCTAAAATTACAAATAGAGGTCTACAATCCTTATCCCAAACCCTCATAACCAGTTGTCTGTTGGAATTCAGAAGTTTTCAGATTTGTGAAAGGTAATGTAGTTTGAATACTATATGTTAATGATTAACTACAGTGGGATTTGGGGCAACGCTTTATAATCACTGATACTTCTGCAGCAATTTTTTTAGTGAGAAAAATAAAGATTTTTGAAAACCTCTCAACAGTTCAGGTCATATGATATTGCCAAATTAGTTTGCTTAAACATATAAAAAGCTTTCGATTTTTAGAACTCATTGGATTTATTAGTGTGGATTAGGGGTTGTGGGAACTGGACCAGTGAAAGGATTGGGGTAATTATCAGTGATGCAACATAGTTTTTCTATTATTATTAATAATTCTGGATTCATAGAATTGATGTGTGGAGTAAAAGAAGTGTTGCATGGAAAGTGCTTATCACATTCCTTGAAAAAATTTAAGTTCTCAGTAATAAGACTAATAAGTAATCGTGATACTCCTATCTCTGAGCTTTGTGCTTGGTTTTGGTTGCAGGGACGTAAATAATCACTGAAGATAAAGATGGTGCACAGCCGCATTCAATTGTTCAAGGAAAGTTGATCTAGTGCATCTAGTCATGATTGTCAAGTAAAGTCAAGTCTGGCAAAGGGACACTTAAAGGAAGTAATGGTAATCAACCAGGAATCAATTCTTATGGACTTAAGTTCTATCTCTCAAATGGTTTGAGACACTTGAATGAAAGGGATAACATTACGAACTCTAACAGCCTACATTACAGTAGGCTCCAATATGAAAGGGAAAAGCAACAGCTATGTTAAAGCAGATATATCAAAACTCCCAAAAGAATATCAGCTGAATAAGGCTGTAGAAAGCCCAAACTTTTTCCACTGATATTAGCTCCATAGATTCAGTGCTTTGAAAGATGACTAATGGTATCCAACAGTGGTATACCAGGTAATTTAATTTGCCTAGGGAAGTTACTCTCTTCAAAAAGTAAATATATACATAAAAGTTAAGTTCTTGAAGCCTTACAAACTTCATATTTATGTTTATATATAATGTTTACATATAAAGTGATAAAGTAGACATACAAACTTTATATTTAACCTTTAATAGGTTTATATTTATTAAAATATATACCTATTATATATTTAATAGGTTTATATTTATAAAAATATTTTATATTTATATATATAAAATATATATAAATATAAATAATAGGTTTATATATATTAAAAGTTTATATTTAACCTTTAATAGGGTTCTTAAATTAAAAAAGAAATATATGACTCTTTAAAAAAATAAAGAAGGAAGAAAATACATGTATGCATCCCTCCTCACTCCATGTTATTTGAATATGGGTAGTCACACACTTAAAAAATCATCTCAGTAAAGCAGGCACATAAACTAGAAAAATGCCAATTATTAAATAATGATGACAGGTCACGGGTAATTGACTGGACTTTATCATGGACAGAAGTGCTGAGGCTTAGCAGATGATAGGGGAGAGTCAGTCACCTCTGCCAAAGCCCAGAGAGAGGAGAAGGAGATGCAGATGGAGCATACATTAAAGGTAGGGTCAGAGAGCAGGAAGTGTGGTGAGGATGAGTGAAGGCATCAGCATAGGGGAGGATGCTTTTTAAAATCACCAAATCCAAACATCACAGATGTTCTGTTGTTACATGGATTACAGAAACCATGTTGGAGCTTTAAATGACAGAAAATGTTAGCGTGTTGGTAGAGTCCTTAATATAAAATGTTTGTGATATATGGTAGTTAAGAGACAGTTATGCTTTGGCTACTTATGTTACAAAATTAATGGACTGTAGCTATATATTCTCTGACTGTTTGGCTCTGTTGATCAAAGTAGCAGTCATAGAATAAAATCTATGATCTGATTTTTTTATGATAACTTCCTGTAAAATATTTCTTTTTTAAAATTTTATTTTAGGTTCGGGGTATATGTGCATGTTTGCTATATAATAAATTGCAAGTCATAGGGGTTTGGTGTACAGATTATTTCACTTCTTAGGTAATAAGCATAGTGCCCGATAGGTAGTTTTTCCATTCTCACCCTCCTCCCTCTCTACTTTCAAGTAGGCCCTGATGTCTATTGCTTCCTTCTTTGTGTCCGTGAGTACTCAATGTTTAGGTCCCACTTATAAGTGAGAAGATGTGGTATTTATTTCTCTGTTGCTATGCTAGCTCTCTTAGCTTTATCCATGCTGCTGCAAAGGACATGATCTCATTCTTTTTATGGCTGTGAAGTATTCCATGGTATATATATACCACATTTTATTTATACGCCCACTGTTGATGAAAATAGGTTGATCCCATCCATGTCTTTGCTACTGTGAATAGTGCTGTGATGAACATATGGAGGCCTGTGTTTTTATGGCAGAACAATTTATATTTCTTTGGTTGTATATCCTGTAAGAAGATGACTGGATCATTTGGTAATTCTGCTTTAGTTCTTTGAGAAATTGCCAAACTGCTTTCCACAGTGTATAAACTAATTTACATTCCCACCAACAGTGTATAAGTGTTCCCGTTTCACTACAAGTTTGCCACCATGTTATTTTTTTGAGCTTTTAACAATAGCCATTCTGACTGGGCAAGATAATATCTCATTGTGGTTTTGATTTGCAATTCTCTAATGATTAGTGATGTTGAGCATTTTTTCATATGCTTGTGGGCCATATATGAAAAGTGTCTTTTGAAGAGTGTTTGTTCACATCCTTTGCCCATTTTTTAATAGGGTTGTTTGTTTTTGCTTGCTGATTTGTTTAAGTTCTTTATAGATTCTGGATATTTTACCTTAGTTGGATGCATAGTTTGCAGATATTTTCTCTCATTCTGTAGGTTGTCTGTTTACTCTGTTGATAGTTATTTTTGCTGTGCAGAAGCTCTTTAGTTTAAGTCTATTTGCCTACTTATGGTTTTATTGCAGTTTCTTTTGGCATCTTTGTCATGAAATCTTTGCCAGGTTCTGTTTGGAATGGTATTTCCTAGGTTATCTTCCAGGGTTTTTATAGTTTTAGGTTTTACACTTAAGTCTTTAAACTGTCTTGAGTTGACTTTTGTTTATGGTGTAAGGAAGGGGTCTAGTTTCAGTCTTCTGCATATGGCTAGTCATTTATCCCAGCATCATTTATTGAATAGAGAGCCTTATCCCTATTGCTTCTTTTTGTCAACTTTGTTGAAGATCAGATGGTTGTAGGCTTGTGGCATCATTTCTGGGCTCTCTATTCTGTGTCCTTGGTCTATGTATGTATTTTTGTCTTAGTACCATGCTCTTTTGGTTACTGTAGGCTTGTAGTATAGTTTAAAGTCAGGTAACATGATTCCTCCAGCTTTTCCTTTTTGCTTAAAATTACCTTGGCTATTATATTTTTGGTGCCATATAAATTTTAAAATAGTTTTTTCTAATTGTGTCAAAACTATCTCTGGTTGTTCGATAGGAATAGCATTGAATCTGTAAATTGCTTCGGGCAGTATGGCCATTTTAACAATATTGATTCTTCTTATTCATGATGTTTCTTTATTTTTGTCTGACTGAGTTAGTTTGGGGAGCCCGTTTTTAAGCTCTGAGATTATTTCTTCAGCTTGGCCTATTCTGCTGTTAATAATTGTGATTGCATTATGAAATTCTTGTAGTGTTTTTTTTAGCTCTGTCAGGTCACTTTGGTTCTTTCTTATAATGGTTATTTTGTCTTTCAGTTCCTGTATTGTTATATTGTAATCCTTAGATTCCTTGGATTGGGTTTCAACTTTCTCCTGAATCTCAATGATCTTCCTTCCTATCCATATTCTGAATTCTACTGCTATCATTTCAGTCATTTCAGCCTGGTTAAGAATCCATGCTGTGGAACTAGTGTGGTTGTTTGGAGGAAAGAAGCCATTCTGGCTTTCTGAGTTGCCAGAGATCCTGCACTAGTTCTTTCTCATCTGTGTGGGCTGACGTTCCCTCAACTGTGGTGGCGGATGTTCCCTCAACTGTGGTGTAATTTGAGTACAGTCAGTTGATTTCTTTCCTGGATGTTTTCAGAGGACCAAGTGTTTGTGCTGGGTCATTATTTGTGGCTGAATTCATGTCCTTGGTTTCGCAGGGGTTTATGTTAGCAAAGTATTTTTGGTGTGAAGTTTAGGCTGTGATCCAGTAGATGGTGCTTAAGCATAATGGCCAGTAGTTAGGCTCTTGCTCAGCCACATGGCTCCTCTGTATTTCCTCCTGATTGCAACTGTGCTCTCTCTCAGTGCTCTGAAACTGTGGGCTCCTCTCCCACTCAAGTGTTGGCTGCAGATTTCAGCTTGGTACTCCTGGACTGCTCACCACAGTCTTGGAGCAAGTTCAGGCTTTATGCTACTTCTGCAGCTTGGAGGCAGCAGGGGAAGGGACCTTGGCAGTCGTTGTGGCAGAGGGCTTTTCACTGGTCTTTTGGAACTCCATCCCAGAGAAATGCAGAGCCACTACTAATTGGTGCAATCAGCCCAGGGTCAGGTGGTTGTATTATGGGCCCAAGTCAAGGGCCTGCCTGGTGATGAGCAGGGGGTAACAGGATGTTGTGGCTGGGACAAACTAGCTTCTTCTCCTTAAGAAGGGTGGCTGCAGCTTACTGGAGGTATGGTTAAAGCACTCGGTCTTTGATCCGTCCCTAGTCCAAGGGCAGCAAGGGCAGTACCATTGCAGCAGCCATGGCAGAGGGGCTTTCAGTTGCCTCTGGGAGATCCACCTTAGAGAAAGGCAGAACTGCTGTTACTGGGAATGTTCAGCCAGGGGATGGGGCCACTGCACTGCCGGCCTGAGCTGAGGTCCCTGCTTAGTGAAGAGCTGACCCTGATTATGAAGGGTCATAGATCACAGATGATCTGCAGACTGACCAGGCTGCAAAGACAGAGCATATTTCTATGGACTTGAGTTTCTCAGAAACAAAAGAGGAAGGGACTGCTTTTATTTTGATTGAATTTACATTAACCATCAATCTTCTTTAAACACATTGCCTTCCCCTGTCACCAACAGAAATACAGAGAAAGAAAAATAAATTACATTGTCTCAGAAGCGTATTGCTTAAAGGGAGTTCATTTACTGACATGGGAAATGAGAAAATATTAGCAGAGAGAACACGTTGAGTCTTTCTCCTTCCCATTGCTCCATCTATGGTGGGAGACCTCACCATGATCTTTCATCTTCTTTCACAATTCTCTTTCGCTCCCCAAATATTATGTGCAGCACCAAAGCACTGAGTGTGTAGACAACAGTGGAGCGGGTCAAGAGGACTGCCCTTCCGGAAGTTTTTAATGGTAGAGAACAGACGTGATAGAAAATCTGAGAGTTTTGACACACCAGTTAGTTCACAGAGGAAAAATTCTGAGACTCTTGGTTTATGATATGGCAATCCTTTATGAACGTGGTGACCTTTATTTTAGATGGTCAATTCCCTTTACTCTGTTCAATGGCCAAAAACTGGAGACTTAGTTTCACTCAGTTTCTTGGACATTGCCTGTCATTGTTCACAAAGAGGACAGGAGGGTAATCCAAACAGTTTCACTTTCTGATTGCTTAACAACTATTAGAGAAAATGTATCATCGCTTCTGTAAGAAAAAAAAACAACTTCTAAGAATATTGAGACAATTGAGTGAGTTGTGCCGTCTTCGGAGGTGAAGATGAACACATCTTTATTTATGCAAATAAAGCAAGAATGCCAATTACCCAATGGATGTGAGAATAGTGAGCCAGCACTGGTAATTTAAGGGATGTTCTTGAATGTGTTCTTTACATTAGTGAATCATTACAATGTTCTTTGCTTCTAGGAAAAGGTGGTTCAAGATGTGTGCCTAAATGAATACCAAAACTAGCAATGCATTGGGAATGATCAAGAGAGTAGGCAATATTTTCTTTTTTTCTTGTTTAAATCCTGAGTCAGCTGTTCTAATTAGGTAAATGATCTTGAACTTACTAAATGATTACATCTTTTGCTTTCTTTGAGGGTTTTGAATCAGGTTGTAGGCTTAGCAGATATGTTTTATTTGAATTTCTCGCAAACTTTTAGCAGACACTAGTTGTCTGAGGCACTGCTTCCTCTTTCACATATTGAGAAATGCCTAAACACCTGTGATATTCTTGTCCGGAGACCACATCTGCTTTCATAACACTATATTGAAGAGGATTCTTGAAAATTTTTTATAAAGTCAGACAGGCTTAGAATTGGGGACAAAAATCTGTACTTGGTTTGATTTATAAATTACGTCAAAAGGACACAAAGTAGTAACTTAGGGAATTGATGTAGCTTACCAAGATGACTTTCTCTCAGGAAAAGTTTGGATCATTATGTTTTAGGCTCTGGAGCTGAATAGTTGGAATATCAGAATGGTTATTTTGAAATAACTAGATAGAATAGCACAAGTGGAAAACACATATTCAGGGGCTCTTTAGATGAGAAAAATCCCATTAATTCAATTCCTCAAGGACAAATTACACAGAGAGAAAGAGACAGAGACGGAGAAAGAGAAAGAGCACGCAAGAAAGAAATTGATAGGTGAGTATATGGATGGATGACTAGATACATTCATAGATTTTAAGAAGATAATATATGTTCTAAGTAGAAAAAACTAATAACATTTTTCAAATGTCTGGGACATTGTGCCAACCGTTCTGTCTTATATTATTTCTAGTCATTAGAATCACTTAGTGAGTTGTGAAGTTTTATTAACATTTTATGTAAAATTCCTCCAGAGTCTCAGAGATGTGAAGCAATTTATGAGACAACACAGGTAGTAGGAGGCAGAATTGGAATTCAAGGTAGACATATTTGGCTCCAAATCCACTTTCTTTCAAGTATGTTATGCATCACAGTTTTTGTGTTTTGTTGAATGAAGAATAATTTTCACTGAACTTTTTTGTGTTTTGTTTAATAGCTTACAATTTATGTCCAGCCAGAGCAAAAGCACACAGCTGAATATGCTGCAAACATAACTAAAAGTGTGTTTGATTATTTTGAAGAATACTTTGCTATGAATTATTCTCTTCCTAAATTAGGTGAGGATCATTTTAAAAATTTTCTTATTTTTAATATTGCCTTTGTTTTTATCTACGTTAACTCATTTCTTCTAATTATGTCACCATCAGTTAACAGTTATCCTTAAGTCCTTTTATTATATGCCTACAATATCTTGGGCTCAAGTGAGCCACCTGCCTTGGCCTCCCAAAGTACTAGGATTACAGGCATGGGCAACCATGCCCAGCCTGTACTCTGTTCTTATCTGATAAATATATAGTCTTGTGTTTCCAAATAAAGATGAAAGTATGTGCACAAAATTGCAGAGCTTGGTAGTGATGGAGCCACAAATAGCAACCTAGATCAGTTGATTTCAAAATCAGCATTCATCCCAATACTTGCTCTGCCTCCCTGTCATCAGTGAGTTAAAAAATAATAGGGATAAATGATGTTGTAAGAGTCCCAAGTGCTTACAGTCTTTCCATTGTTGTATAAGGCAAATTCTAGATTCCCCAGCAGTTTAATGAAATACTGGCGCTCCTTCCAGCAATAATGTTTTCTAATACAGAGGGAGGCATGCATTCTTATTAAAGCAAAAGTGGGGCTACAACCAAATTGGTGTGCATATGCCATTTCTGTCAATAGTGGAAATGCTTCAATAAGCTCGAAAGCTTTAAATATAACACCCATATAGATGTTTGTAGGGATGAAATGAAGGCGATAAAACAAATTAGCCAACAGTTGGCCTCCCTGTTTCTGTTTCTGCCTTTAGTTTAATAAATTATCAATGCAAACAAGAGGAATGCCAAATTCTTTGCATGGGAATGGCTGTGGCTCAGAGCAAGTTTGTAGATGCTGCATGTCTCTTCAATGGATACAGTTCTATTTTTTGATTGCTTAACAAATGTTAGTGAAGGAGCTGAAAAAAGAAACAAGTTTTCATCAAAATCAGAATATTGGGCCAGGTACAGTGGCTAACGCCTGTAATCCCAACATTTTGGGAGGCCCAGGTGGGCCGAGTCCAGAGGTTCAAGACCAGCCTGCAACATGGTGAAACCCCATCGCTACAAAAAATACAAAAATTCGCCAGGTGGTTGTGGCACACACCTGTAGTCTCAGCTACTCAGGAGGCTGAGGTGGGAGGATCACTTGAGCCCAGGAGGTTGAGGCTGCAGTGAGCCATGATCGTGTCACTGCAGTCTGGGTGACAGAAGACCTTATTTCAATGTAAAAATATTAGAATAATATTTAATAAAATTTTGTGCACATGAATTTAAAGATCCTTTGCCTTTTATCTCAGTTGTAACACCCAGGATAACCTGAGAAGTGGAAATCTCACAAATTTATTACTCTCTTCTTCTCTCTTTCTTCTTCTCCCCAACTCCTTTATTCTGTTTTATGTGCATTTTCAACCCTCTCAGAATTAATTATATCTTAGACTCCTTAGAAGTGACTTCTGCATTTATTATATTCCAAAGAGTTAAATATACAAGAATTAGTTAGTTATAATGCCAATACTAACCAAAAAAAAAAAAAAAAAAAAAAAAAAAAAAAAAAAAAAAAAAAGAAAGAAATTGCAAAAAAATTCCTTTTGTTCAAGGATTAAGTGCAAACTGCCCTCCACAACATTATTAAAAATACTGGCCCTTGGGGGAGATACTTCTCTACCTTTGAAATGACTGTCTTGTGATAAAATAACCAAACCTAAAAATGATGATAACATGAAAAGGAAACTACTATTGTAATCTTGACCTCTAAGATACATCCCTCTTCATTCTTTTATAAAAAGCTTTAAGAATATTTTAACCAGAAAGAAAGGGCTTTCTCTTATATGTTAAGTGAAAAATCAATTTATTTTCATTTCTGTGCCTCATTTAAATTATACATAATAATAAAGAAATTACATTCTGTTCACCGCTCATTGACTGAGGAAGCTGTATTTTGGCCACTAATCAACTGAGCATTTTCTTTCTTGGAATGTAACATAGAACTGATCAACACTGCCTCCTCCTGTCAGATATTATGTGTAAGATTATAGAAACTCCTATCCAACATTTTAGAACTTTAAGGGAATTTAGAGAGAATGTAGTCAACTCCATGTTTCTCCAACTGATTTAATACATAAAAGCAGATGGTAAGCTATTAGATTGGTAGAGAATCAATTAAATTTCATAGAATTAGAGAAAAATGGAGTTTTATATTCTCAAATATTCTGTGTCTTTGGATGGAAAACTCTATCTGTACACTTGGAAGCTCAGAAGTTCTAAATACTAACCTGAAAACTTCTCTTTTTCCTCACAGCTTATCCCCTAAAACAGATGTAGCTAACAAAAATGAAATACAGAGAGAAACAAAAGACATAAAATTATAGAGGCATTGCCATTACTGTCCTTCTTTAAAACAAAAACAAAGCATTGATATCTGGAGCCAGCAGGGAATGCTCTATGGAAATTCTGAGTGCATTAGGACTGAAATGTTTGCACACATGATTACAGTTCTTTACTCTAAGAAATTATTTTTAGCCTTTTAAAAAACATTCATCCAAATAACTTAATTTGGTAAGAAATGCTATGAACAAATGGAAAGAATGTATTTCTCACTGGACTCTTTCTTCTTCTATAGATAAAATCGCTATTCCAGATTTTGGCACTGGTGCTATGGAGAACTGGGGACTTATCACATACAGAGAAACGAACCTGCTTTATGACCCTGAGGAATCAGCCTCATCAAACCAACAGAGGGTGGCCACTGTGGTTGCCCATGAACTTGTGCATCAGGTATAGAATCTTATTACTGAATCAACTTGTTTTTTAAAAGTGGCTTAAGACCACAGGAATAATTCAAATTATTTATGACTTAGCAAATAAAAAATAGCCAACTCAGAAAAACTTGCATGAAAATCTTTCTTAGTACTAATAAACATTTAGCCATAAAGAGACTTTGAAACACATTGTTTTGCCTTCAGGAAATACACACGAGGCCTTCGTTTAAATTTACATACCCCAGTAATAACTAAATAAAGGCAATAAACTAAGGACAATTTAATATCATTTAAATAATCAGAATAAAGGAGAAAATAAATGTTAAATACAATGCCTGCCACTTCTGTCACAGTGACAACATTGGCGCGGACAAATAAATGTTTTGATATTTTCTAGGCCTCTCTACCATAACCATAAGAATGTAATTATCTCTTTATTGCTTATAATTTCAGTGGTTTGGAAATATTGTGACCATGGACTGGTGGGAAGACTTGTGGCTAAATGAAGGATTTGCTTCTTTCTTTGAGTTTCTGGGAGTAAACCATGCAGAAACAGACTGGCAAATGGTGAGTCCTAGACACATAAACTTGAAATCTCTCCTTTCCTCATGCAAAGCAGATAGAAGACTTGGTACTATGATCATGGTCACAAGTCAGATGGCAAGTACGGTGGTGAACGGGGAATTCCACTGTGAGGGATAGGGTGGAGCCAACTGACTTCCACTGAATCCACCTTGCCCAGAGCCTTTTCCCAGTCCCTAGAAGGGCAGCTGATCATCCCAGTCTGGGGATATCCTTGACAGAGTCACTCAAAAACACATTATCAAGGCAGGAAAAAAAAAAAAAAAAAAAAATAGGTGGCAAAGAAAATGTGAACTCTGTGTTCCAGAAAGTATTTATAGCACTAAACCTTTGAAAAAATGTCAGAGTCTCATTTGTGAATGATTTATCTTGTTTCAGACAGATTGTGGAAATAGTGTGATGAAGAGATAACATAAACTTAGTAGTTAGATTGAAGTTCAAATCCTGAACACATCATTTCTTGGATGCATGACAGGGAATATGACCTTGAGCAAGTTACATAATATCTCTGAGTCCATTTTCTCCTTTATGAAATAGAACATTATTTTCTATCTTGTAAGCTGAAAAGCTCCCAAATGCACATGTAATGACTATTAACTTGTAGTGTGTCCCTCAGAGGCCTAGAATAGAAAATTTTGTGGACCCTAAATTTTTTTTTTCAGAAAAGCTAGGTATATTTGTTATTTATATTTATATAACGGGAGTATTCTTATCTGATTGTATATATGAATGTACAAATATGTGGATGTGTCTAATTACCAGAGGGTTTGTACTATGTAAAATACCGCCCTCTACTGGACAGAATAAAAAAGTTAAATGCTTGAAGCCCTTACAGTTTCCCTAGCCTAATTTACAAAGTGAAAAGGCTCATTTACAACAACTACTTCTTTAAAAATCTTATCTACATCTGGGATTTTTTCAACTATGGAACTATTGACAGTTTGGAGTAGATAATTCTTTTTTTGTGGGGGACTTTCCTGTGCGTTGTATGATACTTAGCATCCCCAACTTCTACAATTGCCAGTAACCCGCCGGTTCCTGTTGTGACAACCAAAAATGTCTCCACATATTTCCAGGTGTCCTGTGGGGGACAAAAATCTCCTCCAGTTGAAAACCACTCATCTACATGGAAAATTGCTGATTTTATAATTTATTGAAAATAAACTGTATAAATGGAAAATTACGTTGTCCTTTATTTTCTCCCTTACAGTGTCCTGAGACCCTTATAGAAAACTGTTATAAGAAATTATAACATTTTAATATTGTCTAATATTCCAAGTTCTGTGTTTCAAAAGCAGTGGCTAAATTCCAGAAAAATTTACTCTGCACTTCTTAAATGAAATTTAATCACATGGTTCAACACAACAATTCATTCATTCCTTCATCTATTCATTCATTCCTTTTTCTTTTTTTTTTATTTTTGAGATGGAGTCTCGCTCTGTTGCCCAGGCTGGAATGCAGTGGAGCAATCTCGGGTCACTGCAACCTCCACCTCCTGGGTTCAAGCAATTCTCCTGCCTCAGCCTCCTGAGTAGCTGGGACTATAGGCCCTCACCACCACTCTTGGCTAATTTTTATATTTTTAGTAGAGATGGGGTTTTGCCATGTTGGCCAGGCTGATCTTGAACTCCTTACCTCACATGATCTGCCTGCCTCGGCCTCCCACAATCCTGAGATTACGGGCTTGAGCCACCGAGCCCAGCCTATTCATTCATTCTTCATTCAGCAAACGGGGGACCCCAAAATGAATAATGAATAAAACACATTTCTTGCCCTTAAGGAGTTCTCAATTTAAGATCTTGTGGAGGGAAGGGTCAGATAAATAAAGATATTTTATAAGCGAGCTCAATAAATACCACAATCACGGACCCTCGTTTCATGGGTGAAAAATCGGAAGGCCAGGAAAGTGATGTAACTTTCCAGCATCACAGAGATAGCTGGTAGCAACATCCCAAACCACACACACAGTTGGTGTAGTCAATCTTCCTGACACTGAGGACAGGATCTTTCTACTCACCATACCTAAACTTGCTAGGTATACAAAAATCAAAATCCAAGTCAAAATTATCTTGATTGGCAGTCATCACTTGACAGCGGTACCTTTCCTGTTATAAATGAAACCCGCATAATTGGAAAATGTAAGCTAATATAGCATACTCTTCTTTTGGAAATGTTTTTAATTAAGTAGAGCCAATGAAATTTTTAAAGTTAGTAGTGATAGGCCAGGCGCGGTGGCTCAAGCCTGTAATCCCAGCACTTTGGGAGGCCGAGATGGGCGGATCACGAGGTCAGGAGATCAAGACCATCCTGGCTAACACGGTGAAACCCCGTCTCTACTAAAAACTACAAAAAACTAGCCGGGCGAGGTGGCGGCGCCTGTAGTCCCAGTTACCCGGGAGGCTGAGACAGGAGAATGGCATGAACCCGGGAGGCAGAGCTTGCAGTGAGCTGAGATCCGGCCACAGCACTCCAGCCCGGGCAACAGAGCGAGACTCCGTCTCAAAAAATAAATAAATAAATAAATAAAAAATAAAAAAAAATAAAGTTAGTAGTGACTTAGCAGAGTTAGATTTCACAATCTTACTGCTTAAGAATCAAAATAACTGTAGCAGCTAATGGGTTAGGTTCTCATTCTGTGCCAGGTACTATGCCAAGTACTAACCATGAATTTTATCATTGAATCCTGTGCACAGTTCCAAAAAGTAGAGGCCATTATTACTTCTATTTAATGGGTGAGGAAACTTGCTTAAACTTACATATCTAGAAAGCAGAAAGACTGAGCTTTGAGCCAAGGAAGTCTGTCAGTACTGCTAGGCCTGTCAACCACTCTGTATTGCTGACAAAACCTAGGAGGGAAACAAGACGTGATTAGAACTAATGGATAAACTGCTAATATTTTCTTTCATTAATTATGAATTATCCAAATTCTGACAACAAGGTGATTTAAAAAAACCCTGAACATCAATATTTGGCAAATTGATATGCTACCTCACTTAATTCTTAGGCCAAATCTGTGGGGTCATGTCATCGTTCTCATTGCACAGATATAGAAATAGGGCTTGAAAAGTTTGGCACATGTCCAAAAGTTATACAGAAGTAGCAGGAGCAGAATTCACAGAAGTTGATGTCTTCTTGGCCTGTCATCTGGGGGAAAAATTAAAAGGAATTATTAGTAGAAGAAGGGAATGAAATCAATATCGACCAATCAGTGCAAAATATGATTAATTTGAAGATCTAATGTTTAAGTAACAAGTCATTTATATTTATTTTCCTCCAATTTTTCTTATATATGGTATTTTAATTTATAAACTAGTATAAAGAAAACACTATATTTCTTTGGCTCATTCTTTCATTTCAGCGTGACCAAATGTTACTTGAAGATGTGTTACCTGTACAAGAGGATGATTCTTTGATGTCTTCACATCCAATTGTTGTGACTGTGACAACCCCTGATGAAATAACATCTGTTTTTGATGGAATATCCTATAGTAAGGTGGGGGAAATAGAACATTGTTTTGAACATCTTCCTGTTTAGTGACTTTTCTTTTAGTAGATGCCTAAAAATGGTAAGAATGGTCACACTGTGCCAGTGAGCTTTGGAAAATAGTGTAGAACTTATTCTGAGTGCTGAATATTCAATAGTTCGTGCTTTTCAGTAGAATGTATTGCTGGTCATTGTCACAGGATTTTAAAAGAGATTTTTAAAAATTTCTCTTTACACATTTGTTTATAATTATTTTCATTCTGATAATTGAGTATTTAGACTTTAAACATCACAATTCAAATTGTTTTATTTGATTTTTTAAAAGACAATAAATCTTTTTCTTCTATGTGGTCAACAAGAAATGCCATAAATGTGCACAGCTTTTCTAGTAGAACCTTTTAGTGCCTGCAATAAACATTTAAATCCAACTCAGAAGGAAATACTTTTATTCCTTTTTAGAAGTTGTAAAGATGAATTTGTTAGCATATTGTAGGTGAGGTTTCCACTAACATTTTATGAAAAGTTGCTGAAAATCTATAACTCCAAGATTTATGTGACACATTCTGTCCCACTATATTTCATATAATCTCTCCTTCAAACATATTCCATATCTGTATGTAACATAATTTAAATTTTTATTTTAGTCATTTTCTACCTCAGCTTCTCATGGTTTTCCCGCTACATTGAAGTGCTTAGAAGCTACTGCAAACTAATATATTTTGTTATCCTGAGTGATACCTAAAGTTTTATTTGAGTCAAAAATATTATAATTATTAAAATGAATACTTGAGTGAAAAAAACTTCTATGTATTAGAATTGGAAATTTTTAGCATCATATTTTTTGACTTTCCCTCTCACTTTCCCTCTCATATGATTCCCATGGTGTATGTTCAGCCTTCTTGTATTCATTTTTCTTTGACATTATGAATGATTCCTTTTATCTTTATGTTAAAATGAAAATTTCAAAACCACTTATAGCCTATTCTAGTTGTTCACATGGGAGAAGTTTAAATTTATTGAACCATTTTTCCCCTTAGTCCTAGATACTCCTCAGGTTTAAGATATCAAGTCCAAGATAAATAAATGTTTCTAGGCCTTTAGCTTTCTAAATAGCTATAAAATTAATTTAGAATTCTTAATTACTTACAGTAAAAATTACTAACTTAAGTGGGGGACAGTGTTTTTTTAATTCAGTTACTTGAAAATTGATTTAAAATATTATAAATTGTGCATTTCACTACTAACCGTATAACACATAAAAAGAAAATACAGAGCCAAGGTGTTCATCAGATTTTTCAAATGAAAGAAAAGCAAATGAGATAGACCACTGAGAAGATAAAGATTGTATGCCTAAATTATGTATCCATGTATATTAAGCTGTTTGACCAGATAATTCCTTGACTATCTACTTCCCTCTGCTAAATCTAATTCTTATTTTCAAGTATGAAAATATATTTAGTAAGCTGGCAGAATTTTACCCTGAAACGACTTTCCTCATTCATCACAGAATGTGATTTTTTAGACTATTTCTCTTTCATTAAGAAAGCCCCATCTGCTGGTTTATTTGGGGAAGTGCAATAATTATTTATATTTATTATATAAATAAATTTCTCTTTACCTTTTAGTTATTTTAGAAGCATAGATACAGGGGCTGTGCCAAGTGGTATTTTCATCCTCAAATCATAGAGCCACATAATTTAGCAGAATCCTCTTGAGGAACTAATCTCACGAATATGATCATGAAATACTAGTTGCAAGAGTAATAACTGATAATTGTCCCTTACATAGCCTTTATTAGTTTCATTTGTCTTTTTTTCTCCATTGTAGGGAGCTTCCATTTTGAGAATGCTTGAAGACTGGATAAAACCAGAGAATTTTCAAAAAGGATGTCAGGTATGATTTATTACTTTTAGTGATATCAAAAAATAAACTACACTGATACGTGGCTGGTGACTGTTAAGATATGTGTTTAGCCGGGCGCGGTGGCTCACGCCTGTAATCCCAGCACTTTGGGAGGCTGAGGCGGGCGGATCACAAGGTCAGGAGATCGAGACCATGGTGAAACCCCGTCTCTACTAAAAATACAAAAAATTAGCCGGGCGCGGTGGCGGGCGCCTGTAGTCCCAGCTACTCAGGAGGCTGAGGCAGGAGAATGGCGTGAACCCGGGAGGCGGAGCTTGCAGTGAGCTGAGATCGCGCCACTGCACTCCAGCCCGGGCGACAGAGCGAGACTCTGTCTCAAAAAAAAAAAAAAAAAAAAAAAAAAAAAAAAAAAAAAAAAAAGATATGTGTTTAATCAAGGATAATTTCTTTTTTTATTCTTTTTACTGAGGAATAGATAATATAGCAAAAGATAAAAAGATGATTTTACATCCAATTGAGTACCTGCATTGTATCTGTAATGATCATTTAGCAGAAGTCTTATGGAGAAGTTGAAACAAATTACTTAGTTATTTTTGAAACTCCTTACATGTGTATTAGTCAGCTTGGGCTGCCATAAGGAAATACCATAGACTGGGTGGCTTAAACAACAGAAATGCATTTTCTCGCAGTTATGGAGGCTGGAAAGTCCAAGATCAAAGTGCTGGCCGATTCCGTTTCTGGTGAAGCCTCTCTTCTGGGCTTGCAGATGGTAGACTTCCCACTGTGTCCTCACATAGAAGAGAGAAAGAGAGGGAGAGAGAGAGAGAGAGAGAGAGCACTCTGGTGTCTCTTACAAGGATACTGGTTCCATCATAAGGGTCCCAGACTCATGATCTCATCTAAATGTGACACCTCCCAAAGGCTTCGTTTCTAAATACTATCACACTGGGGGTTAAGGCTTATGTGAATTTCAGGGAATACGATTCTTTCCATAGCAACATGATATAAACATTTAAATCTCTCTATAAAGGTCATCCCTTACACTGAGTATAAGACTTTTCCCTTATTATTAGATTAGAAAAGATCAATATTAGTATGCTTATTACAATGGAGTCAGTGAATAAAGAGGCTTCCTTTTGGTAACAGAAATGACAATAAACTTTCTGAAGCATTTCGCACATCCTATTTAAGTGTATTATTTATTTCAGCAGATGTTTCTGTTTCATTTTCGTTCTTCTAATAGACCCTAAGCCAATCGGCCCAGGTTTGTTTATTTTAAATTTTATCAAAGTAGCTACAATGTGTCCCTATAACTGCCGTCTCTGCAGGTTGGCCCCATTCCAGCCTAGAAATGAAGTTCTCTTCGTACTCTTTCCCTTCCATCTCCATCCTGCCTACTGTGGTAACCCAGGTAGTCAGGCGCAGCAGTGCTCATGGTATCCAACCCAGAGAGCAGAAAGCAGGTTGGAGAAATGCCCCCTGCTGGCTGCCGCAGAAAGTACTTCCTCTGTATGTGATTCTCCAGGAGGTGGTCACCGTTCCCATAGATTTCACTCCCATCAAGCCTTCTTATGTGGCATTTAGCCCTCTCTACACTACTCTAAAAGAAAATGGCCCCCTTCTACCCAATAGTGAAACACCTAGGTGATTATTAAAGTAAGAAATAAAGTCAAGAGTTAGGAAATATTTGGGAAGTGTATCAGTATATTTTAACCCCTTGTCTATTAGCAAAATAAGAGACATTAGATGCAAAGAGAGAAGCTATGTGCTTGTGCTTCTGCTTACATGAGAACATCTTGTAACTTTTCCATAAGTTTCAAACTCAAATTTTATCATATATTCCCTCATTGTAAGCATTATCATTATTATTATTGAGACAGAGTCTCACTCTGTCGCCAAGGCTGGAGCGCAGTGGCATGGTCTTGGCTCATTGCAATCTCTGCCTCCCGGGTTCAAGCGATTCTCATGTCTCAGTCTCCTGAGTAGCTGGGATTACAGGCACCACCACACCCGGCTAATTTTCATATTTTTAGTAGAGACGGGGTGTCGCCATGTTGCCCAGGCTGGTCTTGAACTTGTGAGCTGAAGAGATCCGCCTGCTTCGGCCTCCCAAAGTGCTGGGATTTACAGCCATGAGCTGCTGTGCCCAGCCCATTGTTAGCATCTTTAATCAGGAGCTCTGTCTTCTATATCTTTACCTATACTGCAGGGCCTAGTTTAATTACACATATTAAGTTGTCCTGAAAATGTTTGTTAAATGAATGAACAAGTGAATAGTCTATAATAAATTATACAGAATATGGAAATAAAGAAAATTCGTTTTCAAAAATTAAGTTAAAATTCAATTTGTATAGTTTTGATTTTAAATTAAATTTTAATAAATAACATACTTTTGGCATCTTCAGAGCTGACTTCAAATTAAATAATCTTTCATATTGACTTTTATAGAGAAGTACCAAGAGTCCTTGAAAATGAATAGCTATCCTCATATTTCCTTTAACCCAGGATCTATGTTAAAATTAATACTAAAAACCAGTTTTGTCTAAAACTAATAATTCTCAAGTTAAAAGTCTTCCTTTAACTGTGATCACAGATGGTGTTAAAAACTGAACTAGGAAGTATAGATATTTATATTTCATACCATTATAGTGCTATGGAATGAATTTACACAAAACACCCAAACACTCTTTTCCTTCAATCTTCAAACACTAGCTAATATCTGAAAATAGTATATGATAGATACAGGCCACATCCAGTAAGCAATCTGACCAACTGGAACATAGTTCCATAGTTCAGATAGTTTGAGCATCCCAACAATATCCTCCTTGAGTTGTCATCATCACTCTATGATTGTTGCCCTGAAATCCCACAGTCTGTGAATGGGAGTTCAAGGTATTTCCGTTGCAAATACTAACTTTCTTCCCAAAGTGACTCTTTATTAGCTAACCTGGTGTGGAACTAAATCTGGGGGTGGCCAGTTGTCTATTCTCTTTCATGCTCATCACCTTGCCCCAAACTCAACCTCAAACAGCAAAATAGGTGCAGGATGGGGGAAATAACAAAATTATCAACTGGAAAATCTTTAAGGCTATACTTGTACATAAAAGATGTAATAGAGAAGGGGGCATTCATAACAATATGTGGTCATGATATAGAAACAGAATACATTCTTCCTTTCTTTTTCTTCTGGTATCAGTAGTACTGTCGATAAGACAGGAGTGGGTCAGCTGGAAAATGTCTTTTCCCTTCTTGGAATACTAGTAACAGAAACATTGTTCGTTTCCTTTTGTGCTCACTGATTCCAATTAATAATGAACTATGACCTAGGTCATCATGTAATTTGGACTTGAATGACTACATGATTATTCAAGGTGAAGAGGGAAGTGTCCTAATATAGAATATTCAGAAGCACTAATCTAGACAATATAAAATTAGTACCTTTTAATATGCTGATTACATAAATTTCCATTCAGCCTGTGGTTCATGAGAAGCAAGAAACTGCAATTTTAAAACCAGTAACAACAATTACAGTGATAAAAACCACATGCACACTGATTCAGGGTTCAGAATTCTCCTCTCAGGCAAATCTCTTCACCTCTGAAGGCACCCAGGTAGTTAGGGGGAGCAGTTTCCTTCACCTCAAAATGTGGGAGCTCTATTAAAAATGTTTAAAGTCCCCTCCAATTCCACGAATGCATGTTTCTAAGCTAAAGACATTGTAGTAGTCAAATAAACTCCTCTAAATTAATTTTAAAAGACACTATTCAATAGAAATTGTCATCAAAACACAGCTATGGTTATAATTATTACTATACAAGTATTCAATTATTATTATTTTAAAATATTAGACATTTGATTTACCAAATATTCAACTATTTTATTAAGATACGATGAATGATTTGTGCAACTCTGTAATGAATACCTGAAAGGGATTGCTGCTTCTCCCTTCCTTTGCCTGCCCTCTGGTGGTAGTGCCAAGAAGTGAATTAACCAAAAGAACAAATATGGAGGCCGCATTCCAAAGTGGCTTCACCCCTCTTCCAGACTTCTTGGAGTCCTGGTAATACTGTTTTATCTCTATGCCTGAAAAGAAGAGGCATTTAGGAGGTAACGTGATTTAGGTACAGCACCTACTGAAAATTGTAGCAACTTAGAGTGAAAATGATATGTGCAAAGTTAACATTAAGAACACTGAAGATGGTTCCATTTCTATCAAAGACCTCCACTTTCAGTCAGGACAATTCTAGAAAGCAACGGAGGAGTGATACAACAGGAGCTTTGGAAAGTGTACTGGCAAACTCCAAGTGGCTCCCAGTTATGGGATTAGAAGACTGGGAATTTTTTTTCTGGGGATAAATCACACTATCTTTGAAAACTCACATATAGAAAGAGTTTTTGTAAAGAAAATTGCCAAAAGAAACTTAAAAGACTTGTACTTTAAAATATTTGAAGAGTGAAGACTTATGCTTTACAGTGAATAATGTCCGCAATTCATCCACCACCACCACCACCACCATCATCATCATCATTATTATTCAAAAGGTTGTATATTTATTTCCTTAGAGCAGAGATCAGCAAGCTACTGTCTTCAGGCCAAATCTGGCCCACCATCCATGTATTTTTTAAGGCCCATAAACTAAATATGGTTTCCACATTATTAAATGGTTGAAAAAAAATCAAAAGAAGAAGAATATTTTATGATATATGAACATTGTATGGAATTCAAATATCAGTGCAACAGCCATGCTCATTCATGTACACGTTGTCTATGGCTGGTTTTGTGCAATGGAGGCAGAATTGAGTAGTAGGGGTTCGGTTCGTCTTATGAAAGGATGAGACAAGCAAACATTGACTTCTAACATACTCATTATCTTTTACACACAGATGTACTTGGAAAAATACCAATTCAAGAATGCAAAAACTTCTGATTTTTGGGCAGCACTGGAAGAGGTAAGGAAGAGTATATATCCCCAAATATTTCTTTGTCTGATTTACAAATGGCTTACCAATCATTTTCTAATCTAACTATTCTATCCTTTTTTTTCTTGTATTTGTTAATTATTTAGTCTCCATTTTGTTTTCAATCTTAGGCGAGTAGGCTCCCAGTGAAAGAAGTAATGGACACCTGGACCAGACAGATGGGTTATCCTGTGCTTAATGTGAATGGTGTCAAGAACATCACACAGAAACGGTTTCTGCTGGACTCAAGAGCTAACCCTTCTCAGCCCACTTCAGATCTTGGGTAAGGCTCTATAATGCATTTGAAAAAAACACAGAAATTTGGCAGAAATATTGGCCATTTATTTTATATCCTATTCTTGAGTACATGATGGATGACTGATATACAAGTATAAAGCCACAGTGCCTTTAGGGGAACAAGGGATTAAAAAATAGCCAAGTGATTTCCAGGTTTGAAATGGTGGGCAGAGCACATGCATCCATGTCCTGTTCTTTACAGATATTGAAGAGAGGAATGGAATCACCTAAAGAAATAAATCTACAGGAATAAAGAAAATAAAGGGAGGGGCCGTATGTGTCACAGAGTTCTGAAGAAGAAAAGCAGAAGGAAAAATACAGTCTGAGGAAAATACAATCAGATAATAATAAGGGAACTTCCCTATCCCTAGACAGATTCTAGGTTCAGTGTCAGCATAAAGACTGAAGAGTAAGAGTGAGAAGTGAGGCTGAAAATAGGGCAATGAATTGATAGTCTAGTCTCAGGACAATTGTGCCAGTTGGACCACCCCTCACCCCTACTTTCTCTCCGCCACCTACCATTTCTTTGTCTGCACAGAGCTCTCAGAAATCTGGCAATGGCCCCAGGAAAAATACAGTGGGCTTGTTTCCTAAAGAAATTGACTAAAACAGTAGAGGAGAGCTAAGGATTTCCATTTGGTTGAGACTCTCAGAGTAAAGCCTCCCTCATTATGTCATTTGCAGGATGGGTGGGCTGGAGCTGACAGCACCCCTCATACACACACACAGAGCTCCCAGTCAGACCTTCTGCTCAGTAGAGAAACTTATTTCAAAAATACAACTCCCTGCAGCCTGGGCAACATAACAAGAGCCCGTCTCAAGGCACGGGAGTATGGTAGTTCACGCCTGTAGTCCTAGCTAGTCAGAAGGCTGAGACCTGAAGATGACTGAGTCATCTCAAGTCAGGAGTTTGAGGCTGCAGTGAGCCATGATCGCACCACTGCACTCCAGCCTAGGTGGCAGACAAGAGCTCATCCCTAAAAATAATAAAATAAGATAAAATAAATAATATTTATATATACACACACACACACACACACATATATATATATATATAATCCCTTCTCGATAATAGAGAGAGTACACACCAGCCATCTGAATCAATTTAATTCTTTCTTAAATATGAATGACAAAGATCACAAGATACATGAAAACAATTTGGAAGGATAAAAGGTTAAAATTTCATGTGAAAAAACAAACAAACAAATCCTGACTTTATAAGATGCATAACTAAGGAAACAAAATAAATGTATGAGATATATTCGGAGATGAAGAACAATTACACCAGTGAACTAGGAGAAGAATGTCTTAGGACAAATTGAGAACACAAAATAACTCTGAAAGATTAAATTTCTGATTCTCAAAAAAATTAACAGACCAACTAAAAATAAATTTGGCAAATCCTCCAAAAACATAGGGCAAACACACATAGAGCTGGCAAATATGAAAGAGAAGACAAATATGAAAAGTCTAACACCCAACAGATAGGCGTGCTTTTTGTTTGTTTGTTTGGCCTTTTTTTTTTTTTTTTTAAGACAGAGTCTCACTCTGTCACCCAGTCAGCCCACTGCAACCTCCGCCTCCTGGGTTCAAGCAATTCTCCTGCCTCAACCTCCCGAGTAGCTGGGATTACAGGTGCATGCCACCACACCCAGCTAATTTTTGTATTTTTAGTAAAGATGAAATTTCACCATGTTAATCAGGCTGGTCTTAAACTCTTGACCTCAGGTGACCCACCCGGCTCGGCCTCTCAAAGTGCCGGGATTACAGGGGTGAGCCACTGTGCCTGGACTAGATAGGATTCTTTTTCCCATTTCACCCATGCCCCGTTGTTATTGCCCCCTCTTTCAACATTTGAATCCTTTGTTTTAGTAGAGAGAATCTTTCACCCATTCCCACCCAGGTGTCCTATAATCTCCACTGCCTGATTGTCGCTGAAGAGACCCTTTGTCTTCTTTTTCTTTTTCTTAATGATTTCATTGACATAATTTTACAGTCACATATATAAATTATTGTAAGATCAATTATCCTGTAGCAATTAGAATAACACAAAAAGATGTTTTAGAAAGTCTTTAATAACTCTAAACTGATTCCTTTATATTGTTTTACGTTCTAGCAAATTAGATTGACCACCTCTAATACCACTAGAATGGATATTAAATCTAAAAATATGTCTCTTGTCAAACAAGCTTCCATTTGGAAAGTTTGACAGTAATTATTCTCTCTTACTATATGAGTCCACTGATTTGCTGATCCTCAATTAATTGGGAGATGGAGCAGGAGGTGGAGTAGGGTAGGGAGGGTCACAGAAGGCTTTATTTTCCAAGGATGTGGTATTTTAGGTGAGCAAATTGGTGTGGGGAAGTGACTGCTCCAGATGTTCAAAACAGAAACTATGGCCGGGCGTGGTGGCTCATGCCTGTAATCCCAGGACTTTGGGAGGCTGAGGTGGGTGGATCACTCGAGGTCAGGAGTTCGCGACCAGCCTGGCCGACCTGATGAAACCCTGTCTCTACTGAAAATACAAAAATTAGCCGGGCATGGTAGCACACACCTGTAATTCCAGCTACTTGGGAGGCTGAGGCAGGAGACTTGCTTGAACCTGGGAGGCGGAGGTTGCAATGAACTGAGATCATGCTACTGCACTCCAACCTGTGTGACAGAGTGAGAATCTGTCTCAAAAAAACAAAACAATCCCCCCACCCCGCAAAACAGAAGCTATAACATATATGAAAGCCCTAAAGTCTTGTACACATGATTTACAACACTTATTGAACATTGACCAAGTGATTGGTACTATTTTAAGCACTTCAGATGTATTTTGTTTTATAGTAAATGAGGAATTTGTGGCAAAAGTGATTAAGTAATTTGTTCAAGGTCACACAGTGTAAATAATGGAGCCTTGATGTGAACCCAGGCAGTCTGCTTCCAAGAAACGGGATAGCAGAGAGTGACTGGGAAAGTGATGTGAGGTGAAGATGAAGAGGAAGGCAGGGACCAGGTATGCAGACCATGTTAAAGATTTTGGAAAATAGTGTGCAAATTTGAGGATTTTAAGGAGAGAATTGGCAGGATCACATTTAAATTTTTCAAAGTTCTCCTCTGGCTGCACTGTGGAGAATTGATCACAGATCCTGGGCAGTGGGGGAGGAGTGGAGGCAGGGAGACCAGTTAGAACAATATTGCAATGAGCAGCCCACGTGACAGTTGACAGAAACGATAGGCCTGGACTAGGTAAGAGTGGCTGTGGGCTGGAGGGCATGGTAGATGTTCCAAAGATTTTGTTGAGCTAAAATTCCTAATTAAAGAACAATGTGGAAGGAATTCAATCAGGTGAATCGGCAGAGAACAATCTCCTTTTAGAATATTGTTCTCATCTTGCACCATTGTGATCGTAGTCATATTTATTCAGAAGAGAAAGATCTTTATAGTCTCATTTCATGATGAGTACTGTATAAGGTGGGTAACAGAGCCTGTTTCCTGGATTACAGTTCAGGGGTTGGGGAAATAAGTCACACTACAGCACACTCAGGTGTTTCCAAAAATTAAAATTGCCGAAACACTTGACTTTCCAAGGCATCAGAGAATGATGAACTCTCACAATTATTAAATTAGCTGCTTCCAAGATGCCAGTTGACACCTGAACTGGAGAAGCCTTGAGAAAGCCATTGTACTCACCTCGTTGAGGCCCATCTTTGGCCTCTCTTCCTGGAAACCTCAGGCACCCAGCCTTGCACACTAAGTGACATTCAGAGAAACTGGGAATCCTGCTATAATGCAAGTTCTGAAAATCAATAGGTCACACTACAACAAAGGAAATTTGACTACTTAGACCAATATGAGGTCCCTTCAGGGAGTGTCTGTATACTCCCTGAACTACAAGGTAAGTGTACTTCTTACCTTTATTTTAGAAAGGAAAGATGAGATGATGATGGAGAAAACCTTTGTTTTTCACTTTTTCCTCTTCATGATACATGAATTGAAACATAGATCTGACTTGATTGCAGGTGATAATTCAACTACAAAAATCATAGAATAATCTCTGTGATTGTTCTGTTAACAACTATCAAGTGTTTCTTTTATAGTTACTGTTTTGTGTTCCAGCAAATTAGATTAACTATTTAATACTGCTGAAGCCTCTGGATATTAAAATTTAAAAAGTATTTCTCTCTAGAGAAATAAACTTACACTGGGAAAATTTCCCAGTAACTGTTACTTCCTCTCATATGTATCCATTAATTTGTTAAGCCAAAGACAGTCAATAATTTAAACTAAGGAGTTTTTTAAATTAATGGGGTTGGATTTTTAAGAGCTGCTTGTTGGTTATGAATTTCTCTCCACACAAACCAAACAATTTTACTGCCAAGTGAACTAAATATATCATTAGGTATAAAATCACTTTTTGTAACAATAAATTTTAAAATTTTATTCACCAAGACTTAGAACATAGAACTGTATTAACATTTATACTTTCTTTAATATTTGTCTTCAGTTTCCATCTTCAGATACTATTTTCGTTTTATTTATATTCATAGTTGCATGATTTTTTGTGATGGCTTATCATAAATTTAATATGTTCATTCTACTTTTATTTTTTAAGAAGTCATATATGCATAGGAAAAGAAACTTAGAAAATAGGTTCTTCTCTGTTGAGTATGTTTGTTAAAAATCAGTAGTAGCTTCTGAACAAATAAGAAAGAGACATTATAGCAAAAGGATTCTTCTTTATTTAAAAGAAGAATTTGATCATAATAAATGACTTCATGCAACCAAAAAGGAATTAGCTTTTTTTCCAACCCTAACTTCCATCTGCTTTCTGATCAGATGTATTCTTGTTTGGTAGACAGTATGACCAGTTAAGTTGTACTGTGAGTTCAATGGTCTTCTCTAAATATTTTCTCACTGTTTAAATAATCCAAGATTAGGGAATTCTTACTGACTAGAACCTTTTTATAATTTAAATGGCTCACCCATGTATAAGTTATTGCTTTAACACCATGTCCTCAACCATCTCTTAGAAATGAGCCAGTTTCGGCCGGGCGCGGTGGCTCAAGCCTGTAATCCCAGCACTTTGGGAGGCCGAGACGGGCGGATCACGAGGTCAGGAGATCGAGACCATCCTGGCTAACACGGTGAAACCCCGTCTCTACTAAAAAATACAAAAAAAACTAGCCAGGCGAGGTGGCAGGCGCCTGTAGTCCCAGCTACTCGGGAGGCTGAGGCAGGAGAATGGCGTAAACCCGGGAGGCGGAGCTTGCAGTGAGCTGAGATCAGGCCACTGCACTCCAGCCTGGGCAACAGAGCAAGACTCCATCTCAAAAAAAAAAAAAAAAAAAAAAAAAAAAGAAATGAGCCAGTTTCACATCTCCATCCCAGGATGTCTCTCTCAGGAAAGCATACGTGCCTTTGATAGTCCACTCTGTGTAAACAGGCAGAGGGAATGGGAGTAAGTGTGTCACCTCGGTGCAAAGTCAGTTTCCTTAGAGAAAATTAGAGTGGCCATATTTCATACTGCTAGAACTTCTTACATGGTTAGATAGTGAACTATGTCTATAAAAATGAATTCTGATACTCCTGAATTTTAGCCAATATGAAGAAAACTCAATCATTTCATTTATGTAATTTCCATTTCTTCACGTTTTATACTCTCAAGTCTGTCATTTTACTCAGCTTAGATTACAGTAGATTATGTGATTCTAAAACTATAAAATTGTATAGCTTCAACTTTCTATCATTTCTATCTTATGATACTCTTAAAGACCTCAGAGCAGTATTTTTGTACATGACCTTAGAATATCTTCTGCCCTTTTGAGGCATGGTGTAGTCCCAGAGACCATGTTTTAGAGAGGACAGTCAAAATAGGAAATCTTAACTGTGGGCCTAGGTCATCCAGACACTGCCTGCTGTGTTGTTTCAGTCTGATTGGTATTGGGGAAAGAAGAGGAAGCATAAAATGTTAGTTTACATGGCAGCACCAATTCAGCAGAGCAGTGAAAGTGAGATATATAAGTAATATGTGGTGTTTCAGCAATGTTCTTTGTCGGTCTTCTGAGAAGCTGCAAGGGCTCTTAGTTTGATGTTCCTAGAAGCAGACCCTGAAATGATCGTGTGCATGAAAGTGACTTGTTAGGAAGTGTTTCCAGGAAAGATCAGTGGGGGAGCAGGCAGTGGATAGAGAAGGAAAGGAAGATAGAGAAGCAGGCAGTGGATAGAGAAGGAAAGGAAGCCCAGCAAAGGTGCTGTATGAAGCAGGTTCTGAAGAGGGTAACTTTGACTCAGTCCTGCAGGAAAGTCCTAGAGCCAGTGCAGATCATACTTCAGAGTGCTCCTGATGGATGGGGCAGGAAACATTCTCACACCTGTCAGTCATTGCTAAGGGCCACATCCAGAAGGATGTAAATTCCCAGGAACTTTTAGCTTTCCTTGCTCAGGTAGCTGGAAGGCAGTCCTCTGTCAGAGAGACCCAGGTATTGATTGTTGGCAGAGGAAGCACACTGGCATCCAGGGTGTACAAAAATGACAAAGAGGGCTGGGCACAGTGGCTTATGCCTGTAATCCCAGCACTTTGGGAGGCCGAAGCAGGTGGATCACCTGAGGTCAGGAGTTTGAAACCAGCCTGGCCAACATAGTGAAACCCCATTTCTACTAAAAATGCAAAAAAATTGGCTGGGTGTGGTGGCAGGTGCCTGTAATCCCAGCTACTTGGGAGGCTGAGGCAGGAGAATCACTTGAACCTGGTAGGCGGAGGTTGCAGTGAGCCGAGTCCGTTCCATTGCAACAAGAATAAAACTCCATCTCAAAAAAAAAAAAAAAAAAAAGAGAGAGAGAGAGAGAAAAGGGTCTAAGGACATAAGGGGGAAGCACCAACAGTGTCCACTATAAGGCCCAAGAAGCAATTTATGTGTTGGTTTTATGAAACGTATAGCCAAAAACATTCCACTGCAATAAAATGCTCCAAAGAAGCTGATTTAAAAAAAAAAACAAGGGATTACTTCTTTCAGGTATATAGCAAAAATATATTCTCCTTGAACGACATAAATTTTGTTATATCTTGAAAAGGTGAAATGTTAACCCTAATTCTCTGTTAGGAAATTTAATCTGTCAGATAAACCAACTTTGAGTTGAAACCTAAATCAGCCAATGGTACGTAGATTCACCTTCTCTCCAGATCTGCATTTTCTGATATGAGATGATATAAGAACAAACCATCCAAAAAAAATGAGATTTCAAGACAAAACTGTTAAGTATATATATCAAAATACAAAGTTAGCTCCCACATACCCACTCTGCAAGAAAATATTAAGTAGCTAAAGAGAAGCACTGAAAACTCCTGAAACGTGCTTACCTGATGATTCTTCCCTTGAGCACATCAGTTCTAGTTCTAAATAGGGGATATTTAGGGGAGAGTGTGAGAGGCTTTAGGGGATGATGGTGGTGGTAGAATTTCAGCATACTTTCTAAAATGTGTTATTTCCTTTACAGAGTTTACCATTTGTCTTCTAATTTCTAAAAATGTTTTGTGTTCCTTGATGGAAATGGTAGCATATTAGACTGTGTGCAAGTATGTGTGTGAATGTTCAATATTATAATAAGATGTGCTATATTTGTGCAAGTTATGCAATATCTTTATTCTAAAATGCCAAAACATTTTATTGAAATAATCTTTTTCATGCTTAGCTAATTTTTGATGCAATTTCTAAATTTTACAGATTTATAGAAATTGAAAACAGTTATACAGCTTATCTTCATCCCTAAAATGTTGTATTAGCTACATTAATTGTATAGTATGGACTAGATAATCACTTAACAGAAAAATACACTTGTTACTGCTTTTTAGTGATTTTTACTCTTGAAATTTTATCTTTTAGTAATAAAAGTTAAATTTTTCTTTTTTAAAAAATTTTAGTTATACATGGAACATTCCAGTTAAATGGACTGAAGATAATATAACAAGCAGTGTGTTATTTAATAGATCAGAAAAAGAAGGTAAATATTATTAATTGATTTATTTCTTCTTTGAATTGATGTACCACATTAAACTAATATAAGTATAAAGATGCAACAATAAAGCTGGAACTTTGTAAACTTCAGCTGAATGATCTCTTAAATAATTTATTGATGATTCCAAATCATCATCTACAATGAGAACTGTTCTATCTTGAGATATTCTTTTCAATGATTTATCATGACTGACTGATTTATCATAAATACCCATATCCAAAGGAGAAGGGTCACATGCCCAGCCATTGGAAGATCAATGTGTGAGCTTCCTTCCTTCCTTCCTTCCTTCCTTCCTTCCTTCCTTCCTTCCTTCCTTCCTTCCTTCCTTCCTTCCTTCCTTCCTTTTTGTTTTTTCTTTTTATCAGATAAATAAGCCATTTAATTTCTTAAACTGTTATATGACAAGCCTGAGGATTTTCTTTTAATGCTCCCATTAAATTAGACCATTTTTTGGAAACATATTTGTGTTCTATCTGCATTGATTTATTTTTTCCTTACTTGAAAAATGTTAGAGTTATATAAAAACAAGTAGACCTTATCACAAAATTCCAGACTGATGGAAAAAATAATAGATAAGGCAAGCTTTAGCAGCAATCTCAGAAGAATCGTTCTTTTTATATTTTTCCATTGTACTTGTTTTGGTGTTTCAAAACTATTTCTTTTCTAAGACAAACCAGACTCATCTTGGCCTCATTTCATGAGGACTTGATTTCAGAATAGCATTTGGTATGAACTTTCTCCTGGGTCTTCTTGAGGATAAAAGTAGATCACTCATTCTTTATTTACATATGCCTCATTGTTCCTGTAAAATATTTTAAAATATTAATGAGGTATGATTTCTCCTGGCCAATACATTTTTACTGTTTCCAGTAGATTGCCTTTAAGAACAGCTTTACTGAGATATAATCCACATATCATAAAATTCACCCATTTGAAGTGTACAATCCAGTGGTTTTTAGTATATTCACAGATGTGTAATCATCACCACAGTTAGTTTTAGAAACCCCATACCCTTTAAGCTATCATGCCTGCAGCCTCCCATATGTCCAGCCCTAGGCAACCACTAATGTATTCTCTACCTCTACAGATTTGTCTCTTCTGGTCATTTCACATAAAGAAAAGTGTATATGCAGTATTTTGTGACTTTTCAATTAGCATAATGATTTCAAGGCTCATCCATGATATAGCATGTATCACTACTTCGTTCCTTTTTATTGCCAAATCATATCCCATCATATGGATATACCACCATTTGTTTATCTGTTTTTCAGTTGATAGATATTTGGATCATTTCCACCTTTTCTCTGTTATGAATAATGCTGCTATAAACATTTGTGTATAAGTTTTTCTGTGGATCCAGCGTGTTTTTTCCACTTTTGGGCCTTTTAAGAAAACGTTTATTGTTAACTGTTTTTGTAATTTTTTACTATTACTACAAACTACCAGCTTTGTCATTGTAGAGGTGAAACTCCTCCTGGAGCCCTTCTGCACAGGGATCGCTATTACAGCAAACCGTTCTCTTGCTTATTTATGTTAATAATTATTGTAATATCGTGGTCAAAAAAATTCTAAATTTTTCCAGAATTCCCAGATCAATGCCACTTTGTCTTCATATTTTATGCTGTGTTTGAGTGCCAGGCTCTATCTTTGTGGTCTTCTAACCATTTTCTATTCATAAGGACATTTGCCGAAGGAAAAGGGAGAAGACAGGAAAAAAAAAAAAAAGAAGACATTTTTAACAATGCGTAACAGCACTGACAAAAGGCATAATAAGAAGGTTAGAATTCCACTGGAAGGTTTTCAGTGGATTTGGTTTAACTATTACTAAATATTTTCCCCATTGGTCACCATAGTTAATTGAGGATTGGAAGAATATCACGGCAGCTGTTTGATTTACTGTGTACAAGTTTGAAAGCGTGAATAATTCATCTACCCTAGTCCAGTTCACCCAGCACTTCCATGGAATGAAGTTTCCATACAAGTGAATTTTCCAGATAACTAAAACTTACTCAAGTGCTTTGTAAAATGCATTTCAAGAGTTCACAATAGACATTGTTCTAATACGTGTTATGTACTTCTTAGAATATTTGGAATAATAAATTTCATACTTAATTACTAAATTAATTATTTCAAGCATGTATTGCTTACATGCCAAGAACAGAGAAACCATGGGTGTAGTGCTGGGGCAAAAAAAAAGAGCAATCCTAACCCTTGCATAGGTGATTGTCTAGGGATGGGTTTGCAGGCAGATGTAATGCTGTGTCCTAAGTGCCTCTGTGGCAATGCAGATCACCAAAAGCACTCATAGAAGCATCAGCCCAGGTTCGGGGATTCAGGAAGCATTCCTAAAAAATGCTTAGAGTTCAGAGGCTAAAGACAGACTATAAATGGGTGATAGAATTGACTGAATGTAGAGGAGACGTGTGCTCTGGACAGAAGCATAACTGTGAAAGTGAAAGAGCAGGGAGTTCTCACACTCCTTCATATTCCTTTGTCAATACATTTCACACACTTTTTTGTTCTAACTATTGACCTATATAGGTCTCCCTTCCCCACAGAATATTCTTTGAGGAAATGGAGCTTGTTTGTTATTGTTGTTGTTCTGGATCTACAGCAGGCATCTAATAATTGTTTATCGAATACATGAATGAATAACAAATAAATGAAGAGGCTGATAGTCATCATGTCTGGTCACTGAGCCAGAAGCAAACTAGAGGTCTTTTTCTACTTCAAAGTGCCTGCTCCATTTTTAGGCTGTACAATAAGTTCCTGTTTCCTGTTTGAGGACATCTTCAGCTCTCAGCTTAGAGCACGGATGACGAACATGTCCTGAGTGTACTAAATGGGCAACCAGCTCATGTTACCAGTCCTACCTCCCTCCTCTTGGTTTCTTTGATGATTCATTAGTTAGAAATTCTTCAGGCAATAGTGGGACTCTCCCCAAGGTCTTTTATTTACATTTCTATTGTACGTGCTATTTTAGGCATTAAAACAACAACTAAACTCATAATTTCTAACAAAAGAAGAGAACCTCTATCACAAAACCTTTTCTGGCTACTCCAGTTACCCTGAATAATCTCTCCTGTCATCATCTCCTGCCATAAAATATAGTATATTTTATCCTGTCAGTTTCATCCATCCTTATTCCTAGTATTATTACTTTATATCTTAAACAAAATCATTTATTAAGCTTCATATGCTCTCTCTTTTCTTTCTTTCTTTCTTTCTTTCTTTCTTTCTTTCTTTCTTTCTTTCTTTCTTTCTTTCTTTCTTTCTTTCTTTCTTTCTTTCTTTCTTTTTTCTTTCTTTCTTCCTTTCTTTTTCTTTCTTTCTTTTCTTCTCTCTCTCTCTTTCTTTCCTTTCTTCTCTCATTTTTTGACAGAGTTTTGCACTTGTTGCCCAGGCTGGAGTGCAGTGGTACGATCTCAGCTCACTGCAACCTCTGCCCCCTGGGTTCAAGTGATTCTCCTGCCTCAACCTCCCATGTAAGTGGGATTACAGGTGCCCACCACCACGGCCGGCTAATTTTTTGTATTTTTAGTAGAGATGGGGTTTCACAGTTTTGGCCAGGCTGTTCTTGAACTCCAGACCTCAGGTGATCCATCTGCCTCAGTCTCCCAAAGTGCTGGGATTATAGGCATGAGCCACCGCACCTGGCCTCTCTCTTTTTTTTCTCAACTAAATTATAAGCTTCTTGATGACACAAACTACACATATTTCTTGTCTCCTGTCCACCCTATTATCAACAAGATGCTGTGTACATTCTAAGAGTTCAGAAAGTCCTAGTTTAATGAAGGGTTGTTTGCCCCAGACAGTTGTACTTTTAGAGGTTAACTGCATGTATTTTAGTTATGTCTCTGTCTTTTAGTGTCAGCTGCTATTTTGGCTATTGTCAATGCATCTACATTTAGTAGCATACCACCTTTTTGTATTTAATTTACTGCTTTCTAACATTTAGAAGGATTGAAGGTTGTTATATCGTATCAGGTAACCAATCTTGCTAAAACATAGTATTTTAAAAGAGACATTTCTAAGTGCATAGGATCTGGGCGAGGTCTAAGGTCTAGCAGGTGGTGTAGACTCTGTAATAGCTGTTTTCACGACTCTTACTTCCAGATTTGAGGGTGTCCCCTGGATGGTTTGGACTATCCAGACTGTCCAGTTTCTATGATAGAAATAGATTTACTAAACATCTATGACAGTTATATATAAATATTTAATACCAAAATAATTATGGGCATATATTTTTGTATTTGATGACAAAGAGGGAAGCACTTTCTTCATTTTTTCAAGCTAAGCCTCATAGAATGCGCAAGCTTTGATTGGATGATTATGGGTTCGGTTTTGCTGGTTTAGAAACTCAATTTGTCAGTTCAGCCGTGGTCAACCAAGTCTTGGAAGATTAACTCATCTAAACCAAACATATAAGAGATTAAGAATGCTAATTTGTTAATTTACACAGTTAAAATATATTTGTTAGTGAATCCAAATACTCATGTCTCATACCTAATTAGGTATCTCTTTCCCGGAAGAAAGTTACTAAGTAAGAATTAAGGGGCCAAGTGCGGTGGCTCACCCCTGTAATCCCAACACTTTGTGAGGTCAAGGCAGGTGGATCACCTGAGGTTGGGAGTTCAAGACCAGCCTGACCAACATGGAGAAACACGGTCTCTACTAAAAAAATACAAAATTAGCCAGGCATGGCGACACATGCCTGTAATCCCAGCTACTCGCAAGGCGGAGGCAGGAGAATGGCTTGAACCTGGGAGGCAGAGGTTGCAGTGAGCTGAGATTGTGCCATTGCACTCCAGCCTGGGCAACAAGAGCAAAACTCTGTCTCAAAAAAAAAAAAAAAAAAAAAAGAATTAAGGGAGAGTTAAGGTAGATTAATTATTTTACAGAGGTCTTTAAATTGTGATAGTGTGATATATTGCATTAGACAGGTGAGTCTAATTATTGCACTTTAGAGACAATCAATAGTGGCTTGGTGCAATAAAAGTTTCTTGTTCATGCAACAGTCTAAAGGAGATATTCCGGACTGTCATCTCTTCTAGGTGGCTCTCCACCAAATAATGACTTGAAAATCCTGTCTTCTTCTTTCTTATGGCTTTACCATCCCCTGCATCTGGAAATCCCTCACTGGATCTTTTGCATCTAGCCCAAAGACAGGGGAAGATAATGAAGGAATCAGGCCTCGAAGTGCATCTGTTACTTCTGCCCACATTTTATAGCCAGTTCTCAATCATGTCCTGCAAGGAAGGCTAACAGAGTCCAGCTCTGTACCCAGGAAGAAAAGGGAACTGTGTGGTAAACAACTAACAGGCTTCTGTCACATACACTGTTTTCTGTAAGCCCAGACTTGTCAAATAGCCTGAAACACATGTTCCAACTCAATTTGGCACCTGTTTCCCTGTGCACATTGGAGACACGTTGACAGATCTTCACTACCCACCTCTCCTTTGCAGTTATTTTTTTTTCAACTACCAAAATTACTGCTAATTGTAATCTTTCCTCATGGTAATTGACTTGCATTTTTCCAGTTTCCTATTCCTTGCATATTACATATTAAAGCCACAGGCATACCTGAGAGATACTGCAGTTTTTGGTGCCAAGCCACTGCAATAAAGCAAATATCACAATTAAGTGAGTTACACAAGTGTTTTGGTTTCCCAGTGCATATACAAGTTATGTTTACACTATACTGCAGTCTACTAAGTATGCAATTGCCTTATGTATAAAAAAGTATATATGTTAACTAAAGTAATTTATTCCTAAAAATGCTAACAATCATCTGAGCCTTCAGCCAGTTGTAATCTTTTTTACTGATAGAGGGTCTTGCCTCAGTGTTGATGGCTGCTTGCTAATTAGGGTGGTGATTGCTAACGACTTGGGTGGCTGTGGCAATTTCTTAAAATAAGACAACACTGAAGTTTGCTGCATTAATTGACCCTTCCTTTCACAAAAGGTTCCTTTGAAGCATGTGATGCTGTTTAATAGAATTTTACGCACAGTAGAACTTCTCCCAAACCCTCGTGCTGCTTTCTCAATTAAGTTTATGGAATATTTTTAATCCTTTGTTGTCAGTTCAAGATGCTCATGGCATCTTCACTAGGAGTAGATTCCATTTCAAGAAACCGCTTTTTTTGCTCACCCCAGAGAAGCAACTCCTCACCTATTCAAGTTTTATCATGAGATAGCAGCAATTCAGAGACATCTTCAGGGTTCACTTCTAATTCTAGCTCTCTTGCTATTTTCACCACATCTGCAGTTATGTCCTCCATATAGGTCTTGAACACCTCAAAGTCATTCATGACGGTTGCAATCAACTTCTTCCAAACTTCTGTTAATGTTGATATTTTGACCTCCTTTTATGAATCATGAATGTTCTTAATGGCTTCTAGAATGGTGAATGCTTTCCAGAAGGTTTCTAATGTAGCTTGTCCAGATCCATCAAAGGAATCACTATCTATGGTAGCTATTGCCTTACAAAATGTATTTCTTAAATAACAAGACTTGAAAGTCAAAGTCACTCCTTGATCCGTGGGCTTCAGAATAGATATTGTGTTAGCAGCTGTGAAAACATTAATCTGCTTATACATTTCCATAAGAGCTCATGGAGGACCAGGCACATTGTCAATAAGCAGTACTATTTTGAAAGGAAACTTTTTTGGTGAGCAGTAGGTCTCAACAATGGGCATAAAATATTCAGTAACCCATTCTATTAACAGATGTGCTGTCATCTGGGCTTTGTTGTTCCATTTATAGAGCGCATGCAGAGGAGATTTAGCATGATTCTTAAGGGCCTTAAGATTTTTGGAATGGTAAATGAGTATTGGCTTTAATTTAAAGTTGCCAGCTGCATCCACCCCTAATGAGAGAGTCAACCTGTCCTTTGAAGCTTTAAAGCCAGGCATTGACTTCTCTCTAACTGTGAAAGTCCTTAATGACATCTTCTTCTAATATAAAGCTATTTCATCTACACTGAAAATGTTTTTTAGTGTAGCTGCATTCAAAATGATCTTAGTTAGATCTTCTTATTAACTTGCTTTAACTTCTATATCAGCACTTGCTGCTTCACCTTGAACTTTTACGTTTGGAGAAAACTTCTTTCCTTAAACCTCAAGAACCAACCTTTGCTAGCTTCCAACTTTTCTGCTGTAGCTTCCTCACCTCTCTCAGGCTTCATAGAATTGAAGAGAGTTAGGGCATTTCTCTGAATTAGGCTTTGGATTAAGGGAATGTTGTAGTTAGTTTGACCATCTATCCGGAGAGCTAGAACTTTCTCCATATCAGCAATACAGATGTTTCTCTTTCTTATCATTCATGTGTTCACTGGAGTAGCACTTTTAATTTCCTTCAAGGACTTTTTCTTTATGTTTAGAACTTGGCTAACTGTGTGGAACAAGAGGCCTGGCTTTCAGCCTGTCTCAGCTTTTGACATACTTACCTCACTAAGCTTAATCATTTCTATATTTTAATTTAAAGTGAGAGATGTTTAACTCTTACTTTCATCTGAACACTTGGGACCATTGAAGGGTTATTGACTGGCCTAATATTGACATGGTTGTGTCTAAAAGAATAGGGAGGCCCAAGCGCGGGGAGGAGAGAGAGAAAAAGAGAAAGAGAAAGAGAGACAGGGGAATGGTCAGCTGGCGGAGCAGTCAGAGCACACACAACACTTACCGATTAAGTTCTCACCTTATGTGGGTGTGGTTCATGGCTCCCCAAAACAATTACAATAGTAACATCAAAAATCTCTGATCACAGATCATCCTAACAGATATTATAATAATGAAAATTTTGAAATATTGCAAGAATTATCAAAATGTAACCTAGAGACATGAAGTGAGCACACGATGTTGGGAAAATGGCACTGATAGACTGGCTTTGCTACAAACCTTCAATTTGTAAAAAATGCAGTATCTGCAAAGTGCAATAAAGTGACTTCTGTCTAGGGCAATAAAGTAAGGTATGCTTGTATACTTTTCTTTGCAGGCAGATTCTCTAGGCCACTTGCTGAGATTTAGAATAGACCCTGTAATTATTACTAAAACAATCACTAATACTTTCTTGAATGGGTAATTTGTTGAAAGCATTACCACAAATGGATAACCGATCCATTTTATTATGGATCATGTTAGCTTTAGTTTCAGAAATTAAAGTTTTCTTCTATGACCCCAAAGTCTAATAATGCATTCTACTTGACACTTTTAGGTCTTCAAGTATATTTTGCATGTCATTAGTTAAAAAGTACTACTCGTATCTTTCAGTTGTTTTTTGTTTTTTTAAGTAAATTGAGATGGGGGTCTTGCTATGTTGACCAGGCTGGTCTCAAACTGGTCTCAAGCAGTCCTCCTATCTTGGCCTCCCAAAGTACTGGGATTACAGGTGTGAGTCACTGTGCCCAGTCTCAGTTGTTTTACTATCAAGTGATACACAAAATTTAATAAGAGGTAAACTCTGTAATTTTACATTGAAAAATAATTCACTTAAAGGATTAGTGCAACACAGCATTTATATCACCTAAGAAAAATGTTTTTTTTCTCTAGGAATCTCAGGCTATCATAAACTGTCTACTTGTCTAAAATTTGTTACAATTATTTATAACAGATAGTAACATTAAAGAACTGTTACCTGTGCTCTGTTACTGAAATCTATCAGGATTGAAATTAAAGAGGCTCTGGATGAAATTTTGAAAAGGTAATGATCACTTTTCTCTATCATCTAGGCAAATAATAAAAGAAAAAAGTAAGAATTTTCTAGAAAGAGCTCCTACTCAGAAATAATTCATTCAATACTTTTTGGCATAGATAGAACTATTAAGAAACAGAATAAAACAATTTTTAAGTTGATACAGCATTATATATCCATTAAGCTTAGATTTCCAAATATATAAAATGAAATTGCAAGGTGTTTAAAATATAATTTCAAATGAAAAAGGATTACTAATAATAAAAAGCGTAGGGTCCCATTATGTTTGTTGTGTGTTTGTGCGTGGGTGCATATAGAAGATACACACACACATACAACAGGTAAAAACATGTTAACTGTGGTGGGTAATTTTTATATTCTTCTTTATACTTTTTTTGCATTTTCCAAGTGCTCCATAAAGAATACATACTGTTGTTATAATCAGAAAAAAAATAGTAAATGGAGTAACAGAAGGAAACATACAGTATATTAGTCCTGTATTTTAATCTTACTAGAGTATTTTAGTTCTACTCATTATGTAACTAAACAACTGAACAGTATTTTGCTGTTGACAAGTGTTCCAAAAGTAGCATGAACTTGGAAAGTCCTTAACTACTGACTTCCTGGATCTCAGCTTCCTCATCTATAAAGTGAGAAAAATCACAGTAACTCTAGACAGGCTTAACTAGGTACATATAAAGCACACTAAAATATGGCAGTATTTAGATGGATTGCCAGGAACTTCTCAATGTTATTTATATTTGCTTCGCTATTTATAGAACTGGCAGCATATCCCCTTTCATTATAACGGGGATAGCTACCATCTGTTGGATACGTAACACATAACTATGTGACCAACACTTCACCTATGTTATCTTATTTAATCTTCACAACAGCCCTGTGAGGGATTTTTCTCCCTGTCTTCCTTGGGGTGAACTGGGACACAGAGGGGTCAAGTGATCTGGCCAAGGTCACACAGCTAGTAAGTCACAGAGCAAGGATTTTATCCTAGGTCTGTCAGACTCAAAAGTTCACGCTCTTTCTCCTGTAACATATGGCTTTATGCTTAGCAAGCAACTCTCCTTCTGATACAAACATTCAAAGTGTACAGATGCCAAAAGATTAGCTTCCTTTCAACAACTTGTCCATGGGAGGATGACGAAGAAAGAGAAATTCTACATGAGTGAGGTAAGGGTTTATAATCTATCAAATACCTACTCCAAAAGTTCCTAAAGAAACTTATTGTCTTGTTGGAGAGCTTATTCATATATTATGAAAAACTACCATGTCCTGGATATCTTCCAGACCTTGCAAACACTTCCAAAATTTAAATCATATTTCCTCCCAAACTGACTCACCTTCCTCTATTCTCTACTGGCAAAACCATTATTCATCCAGTTGTACAATCCATTTTCCCCTCCTCCGACTGTCCACATCAAGTCAGAAAAGGATTTCGTTGATTTTACCTGTGATATGTCTCTTGAATAAATCAACTTCTTTCTAGTTTCATCATCTCCACATTAGTGTAAGCCCTCATCCTCTATTGTCCTACATGACTACAGTGGACTCTAAATTAGTCTTCTTGTCTCTAGAATCACCTCCAAAATATCTCCCATACCACTATTGAAATTAGCTTTCCAGAAAATAGCCTTGAGCATGCTACTTTTCTGCTTAAAACTCTTTTCTCTTCTCATAAGATGGATTCTTAACATGGCATGTGACTCTTCATACTGGAGGCCTGACTTTTATTTCCGGCATCACCTCCTATTTTCCAATATCACAACCTACATTGTTGGTACCTTAAAATATTTGAAACTTCTCAACTCTACTGTGTTCCTATAGCATTATTTAAATTGTATATTGTCCATGTAAACAAAAGAGTGTATGATGTATGAATTGAAAAGTATAGGAGTAATGCTAACAAACATGGTTATATCAAAGCATAGCTATTATTTTAAGTACATATCTTTTACCTAAAACATAAGTCTCTGCTCCTTCAGCATTGGGCTTCTAAAATCTATACAACAGAGCCTGACATATAATGGATATTGTTTTAGAAAGAATGCTAATTTGATGAATCGGTTGATGGAAAAGTATTGTTGTAACCAACTGAAATAGGCAGTAGACGGCTTTACAAAGATAGATAAATTGGAAAGACAGGTATGAAGTCGATTACAAAATCAAGAGTGTTTCATTCAGATCTCAATTCTATTGCAGGTCTTCTTGATACAGTAACATTTTTAAAGTGTTGCTGATTATCAATGTATTATCCTGCTTAGCAATAGCCACTTCCATCAACTTCAATATTGATTTTAATAAACAAGGTATTATTTTGAGTGTTACATTTTTATCCCTTCCCCAGGCTGCCCCAGTGAATATTCTTTATATAATTAGTCCGTTATGATTAGGGATCTATGGTCTACCCCTGAAGGCATGGACTTCTCTGTCTTGAGGCATTGTTTTCTTATATTGATGGATTGACCAGCACAAAATTATTTTACCCATTTGGCAAACTTCTGCCAGTAAAAACTATCCATCACAAATTACAGTATAATTGTTTATATTACTTATTTCTTTTTTAGCTCTCTCATTATAGTGACATTCTAAAGTTAGGCAACTAAGTAAAAATTAGGCTTTGGGTTTTGGATCCAAATCAAACCAGCCTCCTTGAGCTAATATTTCTTTTATTTTCTTTTTGCCCTCTGGGTCTAATTTCCCTGTGTTTACAGTGCATGCAAACATGTTGCTCATTAGTGTTTATTTACTACCACAGGAATCACTTTGAACTCTTCTAATCCTAGTGGAAATGCTTTTCTCAAAATAAACCCAGATCATATTGGGTTTTATCGTGTAAATTATGAAGTAGCAACTTGGGACTTGATAGCTGCAGAGCTCTCCTTGAACCACAAGGTAAGAGACAGCAATGGTTGGAAACTGTTTTATTTTTGTTCTAAGAACAGCATCTTAATGATATTAATTTTTTTCAACATGCTTTGCCTTAAGAATTGTGTTTTTTGTCTCTCTTTCTCCCTCTTCCCAGACATTTTCTTCAGCAGATCGTGCAAGTCTTATTGATGATGCTTTTGCCTTGGCAAGGTGCGTTTCAGAATGAGACTAAATTACCTACAATACTGTGGGTTTTGTCATAAATCTTTTAAAAATGAATTAAACATTGCAGTATTAATCAATTTTAGCTTAAAATATCCAAAGCCACTATTTAAAACATTATTGTTTTCCTTAACTCTCTTTTCAAAAGTTCACATGAGCCTAATAGTCAAAATACTGACATTAGCCCTTACGGTATACACAAAAACTTACCTAACCTATTGACTTTGAGTATGGTTTGTCTGTATCAGGATCCTTGAGCTAATTAGGAGTGACATTTGCAAATGATCGAAAGTGTACCTTCATAATTTGATTTAATAAAAAGACAAACGGCCGGACGCAGTGGCTCAAGCCTGTAATCCCAGCACTTTGGGAGGCCAAGACGGGTGGATCACGAGGTCAGGAGATCGAGACCATCCTGACTAACACGGTGAAACCCCGTCTCTACTAAAAAATACAAAAAACTAGCCGGGCGAGGTGGCGGGCGCCTGTAGTCCCAGCTACTCGGGAGGCTGAGGCAGGAGAATGGCGTAAACCCGGGAGGCGGAGCTTGCAGTGAGCTGGGATCCGGCCACTGCACTCCAGCCTGGGCGGCAGAGCGAGACTCCGTCTCAAAAAAATAAAAAATAAAAATAAAAATAAAAAGACAAACAACGTGTTTTGTTAATTCAGTTCTGTGAGCCCAAGCCCCGTGTAAGATTTTATGGTTGGAATTGTCAAATCTTATTCAGGTCACTGGGGTAAGAAGAATGAGCTATGGTGCTTTAGAATTGATCAGAATTAGGGGACAATTTGGAAAATTTGACTCTTTTTCTCATAGTCTGAAGGTAATCTGCTCTTTAGAAAAAGTGTAGATTGGGAGGACTTGGAATCAACTCAAATGTCCATCTGTGACAGACTGGATTAAGAAAATGTGGCACATATACACCATGGAATACTATGCAGCCATAAAAAAGGATGAGTTTGCATCCTTTGTAGGGACGTGGATGCAGCTGGAAACCATCATTCTTAGCAAACTATCACAAGAACAGAAAACCAAACACCGCATGTTCTCACTCATAGGTGGGAACTGAACAATGAGATCACTTGGACTTGGGAAGGGGAACATCACACAATGGGGCCTATCATGGGGAGGGGGGAGGGGGGAGGGATTGCATTGGGAGTTATACATGATATAAATGATGAATTGATGGGTGCTGACGAGTTGATGGGTGCAGCACACCAACATGGCACAAGTATACATATGTAACAAACCTGCATGTTATGCACATGTACCCTAGAACTTAAAGTATAATAAAAAAAAAAAAAAAAAAAGAAAAAGTGTAGATTGGGGGAACTAAGTAGTATCCATGGTACCTCTAATTTTTTTTTTTTAATTCATATAGTCTAACACCAGTAATTTAACAAGCATTTATTGAGTTCCTGGCACTTTGCAGAAGCTGGGGACACAGCCAGTTTTATTTCTCTGGCTTTGCAGTGACCTCATTCTAGATATAAGCAATGTACTAAGAATGAGGAGCCACTTCCCTCAGTAACCTCCCATGGCCTCTTTCTCTGGATTGGGTATCCTTCTTAAGGGACCCTATATTTCCTCATAATACTTTACTGTTATTGTTTAATAATTGTGCATTTCACCCATCAAACTGAAGGTTCATGAGGGTAGGCACCCAAACCCAGCTCCTGACTGTATGTGGCCAATAATAGTTGAAAATAAATACTGACTAAATAGAGAGCTGGAAGAATAGTATAGTAGTACTAAAGGCATGGGGAAACTATTTTACATAGAGATCCTAGATAGTATATTGAAAGTCAGAAAACCTTGACATGTTTCAGGGAAGGAATTATGGGGTTTGAAAACAGGCTCTTGAACCCCATTAAAATCCTGGTTCCATATAGCCTTAAGTGAGTCTCTTAACCTCTCTCCGGCTCAATTTTCTTATCACCAAAGTAGAGATGACCTTATAAAACTTCTGTGAGGAATAAATGAGATAATGGACATAAAACACTTAAAAGATTGTCTGGCATGTAGAAACTCAGTACATTGTATTACATGACCAAAATGCATCCACCATTAATTAGTAGTGAAGATGCATTTAGAAAAGCTCTTCTGAATTTGTAATCTATACTCATTTTGTAGCTAATAGACAATATGATGTTCTAGTGAATCTCCAAGTTTAACCTCCTGGATATGTAATAGATTATTTTCACTATGTTACAGTATACCACTCACTCATTTAATAAATAAACATTGAGGGCCTATTATGTGCCAGGCACTATGTAGAATAGAATCTGGGAAATTAAATGATGAAATAAGATTATCAATAAGTATTTTAAAACAGAATCATTTAGTTACTATTTTTAAATTGTCCTGTTCCAAAGCTCAGCTTCTTCACTGTTAGAAATTACAAAGAACTGTACTATCTCTACAGTTTAATTTGCATCACAATGTGGGAGGTCCTTTCTATTACAAGATGAAGTGAAAGCCTCTTGAACAGCTCTCTCTGAGGAACTGAGTATCAAGCAAATAACTTACACTACTGAAATATTTCCTCACGTTTGCTCAGCTCCTTGGCCACAGCCCCATAAAATTGTGAAGAGCTGTGGAGAGGAAGAAAATGAAACAAATTTGAAATTCAAAACATATGTAGGATCACACAAGAGAGCTAGAAAATACCTGCACTATCACCTGGCTCAGTGATGTTCTGCAGCACATGAGGAAAATGGGACTCGGAGAGAAACAGATTCAACCGGCATTGGTTAGAGCCAAGAGGACAGCTTCAAAGACTACTTAAGCTAAGACCACCATGAAACTTTGGTGGAGGGGGTGGAAGAGAGAAGAAATGTGTAGTTAAATAGGTGAGCAACTGTGGCAGGATTAGAATTTACACAAGTCTACTGAGGTATTCAAAGGAAGGTAGTAACCACTATATTTAATAATCAGAACTAAATGATACATCTGAAAATAAATGTATTTTTCATTCCCCTGTCTCTTCCCACTTGATCTGAAGAGGTAGTACTCTTACTGCCCTGACTGGGCATATGGCTCTTTTGGTCAAGGAAAGAAATTTACCCGTCACCACTAGTTCATCCAAACCCTCTCAATTCCATAATTTGCTCAGTCAAGTAAAATCATCAAAGCTTTCTACTTCATTTAAAGCTTCTACCTGCTCCCACCTTAGGCCAGGTTCAGGCCAGTCACCTACAATGAGAATGGGGTGATTGATTTCCTCTTCGTTTCTCTGCTTGAAACTTCTGCGTCTCCCCAGTCACTGTGCTGCCTCTGGTTTCTCCAAAGTTAAGGCAAAGAGAACAGGGAGGGAGAGTAGGTGAGAGGGAGAAAAATCCTGATATGCTGCCTACTTTTGGTCCTCTCTGAACTTTGTTGATGTTTAATGCTGATTCTTTTCCCTTGTGTTGTGTTTTTATGGGATTTTTGTCACCCATATTTATTCCATTGAGAAGGGTCTTTCTTCTGCAGTTTCCTTCAGGTGGGCAGGTGGAAACGTCTGACCCATTTCCGATCCATAGGAAGTTGTCATGTATGCTTTGCCCTGACAATATGTGGAAGACAGGCCACCCCATGCAGTCCCACCTCTTCACTCTGAAGCCAGAGCAGCAGCCAAATAGCCTCTTGTCTTTTAGGTTTCTCAGGGTTTCAGACACCAAACCACTGTGCCTCCAAGTTCCAGGAGACACAGGTAAACCTCTTCGAGCAGTTCCACTGAAACCTCTCTCCTGAGGCTTAATTAGACAGAAAAACATCTGGTCCCCTAGCCCTTGGAGGGGAGAGCATTTACAGTGTACTCAGTATACCGACAGCACTCTTTGAAAGGCCGCCACTAAAATGTTTCTCCTTAGTTTCTTCAACCTTGTTTATAAGCTGGTGTTGGGCTATCAGCAAAGAGTCACACAGTCCTGTTCTTGACCATGTTAGTTCTGCTTTGGGGTCCTGCTTCTTTCTTTGGAGCATAGGCCAAGAGACTTAGTCTTGGGGCCTTGCCAAAACAGACACAGAAATAATTCTTCCCCCGACCCCATCCCCTGCTTGTTACAATAGTTTTTTGTTTTGTTTTGGTTTTTGTTTTATCTTTGCAATTACTTGATATTGTCGTCTTCAGCCCACTTCTTGCTACAGCCTGGAGAGGGTGGGTAATAACATAAGGGAAAGCAGAGCCTGCTGTCTGATAAGCCTGTGAGTGGGGCAGGAGTCATTAGGTAAGGGAAGAATGGCAAAGGGAACCCCTGAAAGGACCACCTAAGCTAATGATATAAGCAGAATTTTAGCCATGTTTCAAGGACCACTGGCTCCAAGGATATCCAAGGTAACAGCCACATTAGCAAATAAGAACCAGCAGGTGAACATCAGTCAAGCCAAGATCGTGGACTTAGATACAAACATTTTTGTAAGTGTTTGCAGAGATAGCCAGAGAACAACACAGAACTCTAAAAGCAACTTTTCCCGTCCTCTCATGGACTTCCCTTAAAGGAAGTGAGAAGATGGGGAATGGGAAGAGAATCCAAAGGTGATTTAGTTAATTACAAAATGACTGTTTTAAGCCAGAAATCTGAATTTAATTGGCAAGTTCAGTTGAGTGACTAGACAGCTGGGAATTTTTTATGCCCTTCACACCACCTGAAAAACTTGCCGAAGGACCCAAGCACATGGGGTCAGTTTTACTCACCCAGGCACCTCTCTCAACCATTTTTATTGTCCCTCTAGAGAGTCATGTTTGACAAGACACTATACTTCACTACTTAACTCAGGCTTCTCTAAGAAGGACTGTGCAGTCTTTCCAAATTACACTCAGGAAAACAAAAAACAAACCTTCTGTTATAAGAGTCCCCCAACCTTCCTAGGTGCCTTAGCCCAATATAGAAGAGCAAGAATGCTCTCATAGGACCTTTGTCCTCTTCTCCATTTTATTTGGTGGAAATTTTAAGCTGTAACTTCCAACCTCTCTACACTATAAGATATAGTAAACTTCTATAATTTAAGTTCCCCAGGCTGGATTCTCATTATATAAACAGAATATTTTTGAACAAAGAAAAGTCTCAACCAAGTCTGGCCTTCAGAATTGCTCTTTGCCTATGGACTTAAATGGAGTTTGAGACCCAAAGTTGAGTAAGAATGCCAGCAGTCTTGAGTTGAGTTCCCTAGAAGCAGGGTCAGAAATAGAGGTTCTTGTACCAGTAGTTTCTTGAGAGAGTAATTTCATGAGACAGGGAGTAAAAAAAAAAAAAAAAAAAAAAACAGGACAGGGAAGTGGGAAAGCTGAGCTGATTTCGAAAGGTTCAAAAATTCTTTTGAAAGGGAAAGAAAGTTGATTCTTTACCTTTGAAATGTCAATAGTATCTTCAAAATTTTCTAGAAGAGAAAAATTTGCTTTTTTAATGAGTATTACTGGGAAATGGATAAGAAAGAAGATGTTATAAAGGAAAATAAAAGTTCAATTTGAATGTTTTAAGCATTCAGGATTCATGAATACTGTTAGTTATGTTTCTTCTTCATAAGCAAATGTAAATAATTTCAACCAAATACATTTATAATGTGCATTTATATGTTATAATCTGCTTGGGAACCTAGAATTTAAAAGTTTCTATTTATGAATATTAACTGTACAGCCAAATGGCTTTTGTTTTATTTGAAATTTTGCTCTTGTGCTTTTTCAAATGTACATTTTAATGCCTTTCTTCCTCCTTACTATTGAATGTATGAAAGCACTACTATATAATTTTGGACAAAACTTTTTGATTGGGTTTCAACCAATAAATGCAATTACTTGATTGTTGAATGGAAGAATCCTCATTAACATGGAATGCTTTGATCGCCAAAACTTTCAGTTAAATGGAAACTAAAGTCTGTGGTTTTTAATTAACTGTGCGGTTTTTGTTTTGTTTTGTTTTGTTTTTTGTCTTTCTCAGAGCTCAACTTCTAGATTATAAGGTGGCTTTGAACTTGACCATGTATCTCAAAAAGGAAGAGAATTTTTTACCATGGCAGAGAGTCATTTCAGCTGTAACCTACATCATTAGCATGTTTGAAGATGATAAAGAGCTATATCCTATGATTGAGGTGATGTTAATGCTATGGTATCTTACCAAAGTAAATGTTTAGCCATTAGTAGAATAGGATGCTTTCTGAGAGAAGGAGCTCCTGGGGACATAAACCATGTTTGCTTGCCAGGTGGAATCAAAAGAAAGTGCAATGACTTGACTAATCAAAGCAAAGCTATGCCGTCTATTCTTTTTCAGTTTGAAGTACATCAGAATTTGTGGTTCTGCATACATACCACTTAGGTGCATTTTAGTGTTAGAAGGAATACAATAATTAATATTTTACTTAAAATATACAACATTTTAAACAATAAATACTAATTAGATCTTTTTAAAAATGGACTTTATGTTATAATGAATTCTTCTTCTTAAATATAATATTATATCTTCTTATTCTTACTGCTGATATTTCCACATTGAGATTTTATTATAAGTAGTCATTCTAAATACTGTTTCTTTGCTTTATGATTTCTGTAGCACGTAAGTAGGACACTTGTATTTTTGAACAAATTCTGGATTCAAATCTCTAGCTCTTCTATTTACAAAATGAAAGATCTTGAACAAATGATTTAACATTTGTGAGTCTGAATTTCCTTTGTACGTTAGGAATGCCAGCACTTGCCTGCCTATGGTAATGGTATAGTGAGGATCAAATAATATGAAAGTGTTTTGTAAAACCTAAAGCAATATACAAATATCAGTTATTTTTATTTTTTCATATATGCTTAAACAATCTTCTTAGTGCAGAAAGTATGTTGAGTGTTTTCCTATTTATTACATATGTTAACTAAGAACTAGGGGTTAAAAGGCCTTGCCCAAACTTGTATAAAACATTACAGGAAGGTCCAGGATGGTTTATATTTTCGGGATTGAGGCAAAATTGCAATGTGATAAAAACTAAATACATTGTTATTTTAAGGACAAGCGCTAAGTCCTCTGAACTAGTAGGAAAACCGATTATAACAGGGGCTGCTGAGTATAATAATTGGGATACTACTGATACGTAGTAAATTATTACTTATTGTACCTAATGCTTTTATTTCAGGAATACTTCCAAGGTCAAGTGAAGCCTATTGCAGATTATCTGGGATGGAATGATGCTGGAGACCATGTCACAAAGTTATTTCTCACTTTTTAACAACTAAAATTCATTTAACATTTGTTTTTTGTTTTAAGACTTGTTGAAAAGTGCTTAAGGCCATGGATTTGTGTTTGTTTGTTTTTAAGGTTACTCCGTTCCTCTGTGTTAGGGTTTGCGTGCAAGGTGGGAGACAGAGAAGCCTTGAACAATGCTTCCTTTTTATTTGAGCAGTGGCTAAATGGGACCATAAGGTGATTACTCACATTTTTATGTTTAGAAGACACAATTGAGAAAAGAGTAGTTGAAATCTCTGAAACACTGTTCTTCTTCTAGTCTTCCCGTAAATCTCAGGCTCCTGGTGTATCGGTATGGGATGCAGAACTCTGGCAATGAGATTTCATGGAACTACACTCTTGAGCAATACCAGAAAACTTCATTAGCTCAAGAAAAAGAAAAACTGCTTTATGGATTAGCATCAGTGAAGAACGTTACTCTTTTGTCAAGGTAAGTTGGGCTTTTATTTCACATATATAAATGGCAGTCTCTTTAAGAGTCTGATTAAAGTATGATGTTTTGTTGCCAAAAAAGTCCATAAAAATTATTTTCCTTGCAAGAAACAAAATATCCATATAAGACTGGCCTAAACAATAAGGAAATGTAATCTCATATGAAAACATTCTGGAGGTAGGTAGCTTCCAGTTGTATGCAGCGGCTCAACATTTTCACCCAGGACCCAGGCTCTTCTCTTTCTGATTTTCCATGATCGACATGTTGGATGTCTCATGACTTACAGAGCTTGAAACATTTTGTTTTTACACAAACATGTGTAATGAAGGTAGGACAGGAGCAAAAGAGTTTCCTCACAGGCTCTGTCTTTTATGCCAACAGGACAATTGTCTCCAGTTCCCCTCCTAATCCGGAACTGGGTCACCCTTCATCATTGTGGCCCATACTCTGGGACTATTACTTGATCCTTTGCTCACTAGGGTGAACTTGAATTCCTTTGGCTGATTTGAGCCCATTAGAATTTTCTGGGACTGGGGTAGAAGTCTGCTTTACCTAAGATCAAGGATATCTAATGGTATCAGAGCAAAACTGGTCTCTGTGATTAGAGAAAGAGGAGTGTCTGCCGCAAATGTATTTACACTTTACTCAGAAGGTGCAAAGACCACTTGAAGCTCATCTAGGACTCATTTCCCACTCTGCATTTATACTCGAAATCAACAGACTTCTTCCTTAATTCATTTTTTGCTTAGTTATAGTGTCTGAGTTATTTACTTCATTTATTTAACCAACACTTATGGTGTCCTTTCTATGTATAGATATGTAGATTGTGGAAATAAAAATGAATAAAACATGAATAAAAATGACATCTACCCTTGAGATACTTACAGCTTCATGGGAGAGGCAGAATGTAAATGGTAAATTACAATGCAATACCAATTTAAAAGTACGACCAGAAGCAGTTTGCTTTTATCAGGTAGAGCCAATAATATACCTTCAGCCTCTTACCTCAGGGCTATGTATTAATTCTCCTGCTCTCTGCCATGACAGTTCATCAAGAACCTGATCATCTTGGCTGGGCACAGTGGCTCGTGCCTATAATCCCAGCACTTTGGGAGGCTGAGGTAGGAGGTTTTCTTGAGCCCAGGAGTTCAAGACCAACTTGGGCAACATAGTGAGACCTCGTATCTATTTAAAAAAAAAAAAAAAAGAATTTGATCATTTTCACATTTCACAAAACATCACTAATTCATTACTTTGATGGCATTGTGCTGATTGTTATCTGGTGAGAAAATTAGCAAGTACTTTAGATGCCTTACTAAGAACCTTGTGAACTGGGGGATGAAAGATAAACTGCACAAAAATTCAGGATCCCACCACTTTAGTGCAGTTTCTGGAAGTTCCATAGGTTAGAGCATATCATAATATTCCCTCCAAAGTAAAAGAAATTTGTTGCACCTTGACTGACATGCCACAGAAAAAGATTATTTTAGTGGGGTTAGTAATCTTTTTTTTTTTAATTTTGGAAGCAGCATATCTCACATTTGAGTATGTTACCTTAACCATTTACAAAGTCTTCCAGTTTCAAATAATGACTAGAGTAAAACAAGATTCTGTAGCAAGTCCAGGCTGCAGTACGAGCTTCCTTGGAATTCCTTTCTTCTTTGAAACATGTGATCGATATGTTGTATTTTCATGTAAGTAGATTTATCCACACAACTGCAAGTGCAAAGAAAATGTAGGACCTTGATTTTCTATCTGATTATTCCCAAGAGTTCTCACACTGCTGGGTGATGAACCCATGAGAGGCAGAACAACTGATGTTGACTATTTTTGTCTGCCAGTCTAGTTTTTAAATGAGCCGTTAAACTAGAACTCTCATTTAAATAGTCTTTTGGAGTAAATGTTCAGTCTTCTAGAGTTCCTTCCCTACCTCATGCTCCTTCTGCATAGGGAGACATGCCACCTTTGTAGTGATGGAGAAAGAGACCTCTGATTTTTGCTGCTTTGGCCTTAAGGTGTTTACCTATTTTGGTCTGGGCCAGAGTCCACTGAGTTTTCATTGATCACATTTTACTTTCTGGTGCACTCTCTGTCATCCAGAGATGAAAGCAGTGGTCCCAGTCACTTGCTTCTGTTCATGAAGTACCTGTGCTGTATGTATGGTATTTTTGTGTTCCCATCATGTCTTCCAGTATCCCTGCCTCTTATTGCTAGGCTGAAGAAACTGCTAGGACCCCATAAACAGGACCCACAAGTCAAAGGAACCAGGATCGTTAGCTTAAACTCATTCATATATTCACCTCACCTTGTCTATGCTCTGATGTACTATCACTCTCCCATGCCATTTTGGCATAGCGCAAATGTACATGCTGAACTACAGACCTGTTCTTAAGGGGTTGTGTTTTCCAGTTTCCCATGTGGCATGGACTTTGTTTAAGCTTGAGTTTTCTCCAGTCTCATTTAGGGTAAATTTCTATGTCACGTATGCTAAGGGTCTTGATATATTAATAAAAACATACGTAATTTAGAAATATCTTTTCTCTTTGACAAAGGCTGACTCTCAAAGGCTCACAACTCAAGTTGAACAGTGATCCCTTTGTTGTAGTTATTTTCTTATATCCTCCTAAAGATATAAAGGAATTAAGCCAATGGGTAGGATGCCATGGGGCAGCAAGACTTCAGTAACATGAAATCTAATCTATCAATAGTAGACATCTATTTTTGAGGTTCCCTTGTCACAGTGAATAAAATGTGTGCTGGCCTTATTTGGAAACACTTTTTCAGTAAAATATACATTTGTAAGGTCTTGGGCTAGAAATGCTACTCTAGGTATAGCCATGGCATACAATTAAACCTATCCATTTAGTCATTTAATTTATCTTGTACTTATTTGTGTTCTTAATTATTGCCAACTAATATAACCATATAGGTTACATTATAGGATTATTTCTTACAATCTAGGGAAGAGCAAACAACTGCCTTCCTATTGAATATAAGAGCATAGATACATTCTCTTAATTTGCTAGCTTCTTTTAAAAATCCAGTTGGGGCCGGGCGCAGTGGCTCACGCCTGTAATCCCAGCTCTCAGGGAGGCAGAGACGGGAGGATAGCTTGAGCCCAGGAGTTCGAGACCTGCCTGGGTAATACAGCGAGACCCCGTTCTCCACAAAAAGGAAAAAAAAAATCCAGTTGGATAATAGGGAAGTGTGTGAAGTAGTCTATTCAATAAATGCTGCTTTACAATATTAATGGTTAAAATTCTGTGTTTTAAAATGGTTTTCGATGCTTCTAAAATAATTTAATTTTAAATGTTTTTATAATTTACAGTCCACTAGTCTTTAAAATCATAGGTTATTCTTTAAAAACAGTTAAGCATATCAGAAAATTTCAAGTTGTCTTTCATCATTTGTCATATTTAATTAACTTTGTCAGTTGATACCTCAAGAATTGAATTGCTGGCGTGAAAACTATTTTGTACTGGAATTTAGCTAAGGGTGAACATTATAAGTTCACTTTGAATTGTTTTTCTGTTTGGCTTCTCTTAGGTATTTAGATTTGCTCAAGGACACAAACATTATTAAAACTCAGGATGTGTTTACAGTCATTCGATATATCTCATATAACAGCTATGGGAAGAACATGGCCTGGAATTGGATACAACTCAACTGGGACTATCTAGTCAACAGGTGGGATGATCTGATAATGGTCTGCTGTTCTCTTTGTTTCATACTATCTACTGGTTCCTCCATTTGTCTTTGGGCCACCGTTTCTGACATCTATACAATATCTAAAATGGCATACTATTAGAGGTAAAGGATCATGGTATTGTCCTTCCAGGGAATCAATGTACTAGTTAATTTTAAGAACAGTTTTTTTCTGGAAATTATTGTTTCAACTGACCTATAGGATTCTGAGATCTGGAAGACTAAATTGCATTATTTTTAGTTTGGTTAAAACAAGTTAATACAATTCTACCTGTTGTGTTAATACCTAGCATAATGCCAGGCACCTATTTAGTTCTCAATTAATATTTGATGAAAGCTAGGTAAAAATTGTTGGACCTGGGTTCAAATTAGAGTTCTATATCGTACTGAGCTTATATGGGTGATAACTATTACCTATCCTGACCAGATAATGAAATTTCAAGTATTTTGAATGGTTCTTAAAAGGGAATTATACTTCCTAGGCAATAGAAGTTTTTAAATGGGAAACAGTAAGGACAAAAGCAAAATCAGTTAAAGAGATGCCTTTCCAAACTTCATATTTCTTCAGCCCTGTGCAGAAGAAATATTGCTGCTCTTGGTTCTGATACTCTAAATATAATGCACAATTTCCATCCAAAGGCAGTTCTTTGACAGAGTATAAAATAGAATAATACATATAAATAATTCTATAAAATAGAATAAACGTATGCCCCAAATAAATGTATAAACATTGATGAGAAGACCTTTACCATTTGTAATCCCTACATTAGGAAACAGTCTGTGTTATCTCCTCTTAATCTCTCCTGTCAATCCAGCAGCACTGCCTCATTGATAATGACTGCCTTATGAGAAACACCAACTACAATGATAACTTTTAATTATTTTCTCTTTTCTACCCCACAACTCACCAGAATGCTATTATCTCCATTTACATTTCTTTTCCTTCTGAGATTCAGATTCTATCTCTAGCTCCCAACCAAAATACACTGCATCGCTTCTGCCTGTTTGTGATAATTTTTTACCTTTTCTATTCTTGTAACTATTGAGTGTCACTGTTCATCCATCTCTATGAAGACTGGTTGGTGTGCATGCAAGTGTGTGTGTGTGCACACATGTGCATTGTTCATCTTTTATGATTGTTTAAATGAAATGCTTAATTTAGAATGAATGAATCTAGCTATTAAGAATATGTTATTATCTAGATGTAACAGTTTATATCATGCAAGGTAATACTCTCCATTTTGAAAAATATACGGCTAGTGATAAATACTGCGTATTTTGTTTTAATTGAAAAGACCATAAAACTATCTCTTTTTTTGTGGTGTATGGTGCAAGAAACGTATGTAGATGAAGCACAAAATTTACTTTTGAGTTATTATGAAAAGATAAGTAAATAATGTTTTATTTTGCGTAATAAAATGGCCATTAACTTATCATTTATTGAATAAATATTTCTCAAGGACTATTTGAGTAGCTTTGCTGTGATTTATTTCAAATAATGCATTTTTAATTTTTAAAAATTAGTTGTTACACTTCAGGAAAATTAAGAAGTAGAAAAAAATATGTTTTACCTTGTCATAAAGTTCGTATACGTATGGCCTTAAAATAAATGTATTAGGCCTGATAAATTGATTATTTTTCAAGATTGAAAAAAGAAGATAAACTATTTCCAGAAGTACTCCACAACTCTTGACCAAGGCTTTTAGCATTTCTTCATAATCTAATGATCTCATTCTTATGAGATATTATTTCAAGTGGCCCAAACATAAAATTTCATAATAACCTCATGTCTAATACACACAAACACCCAATATTAATTGTACTTGGCTTGAATAAGCAGAATTTCCTTATGAAAACTGGATAATAAAAATTAAACAAAAATGAGCCAAACTGTATCCAAATATTTCCAAACACTTGAACATTTGCCAAATTTCAGGATGAATAGTTTTACTCTCTCCATTTCTGAACAATTTATTGTTATCCTGAAATAAATAAGCTTCTATTTAAATAAAGCTTTTGTCATGTGATTTTTGTGACAACTGATGGCCATACTACTAATGTCCTTGCCAACTTGAGACTTAACCACAAAGTCCCAAAGATACTTCAGAAATTATTCTTTGCTGTTGTTTCTTCCAATAAACTCTTAGATGAAACCATGAAGCTGAGTTGACTCAATAATAATGTGGTGTGATTTTAGCTTATGACGGTAGATGAAAAACTAAGTCAATAAGACGTGACTGAAACCCTTCAAATACTACCTCATAAACCAAACAATTTAATAAGCACTTCAAAGTTTTGTGTGTATTAAAATTATTTCTTTTGGATAATGTAATAATACTTGTATAAATATTGAATCCAAGAAGACAATATATGTACAACTTTTTTCAAATTGTTTAAAATATAATTAAATTCTTATTTTAGTTTTCAAAAATAAGCAATATGATAAGCATGCAGTATATTTTCCCTTATTTTCTATGCTTTATATGATATTAGTTTCCTGGGATGTACATATTTTGTTCTGGCCTTTCTGGTATTTAAACAAGTAGTTGCAATTTTCACTCAGTATGTTGATTGCTAATTTCTAAATATATCCTTTAGACAAAACCAAAAAAAATTACAGAAATTATAGAAGGTCACTGAAAAAATTGTTTTATTAGCTGCAATTAGCAGCCTTTCTTTGAATCTATAGAATCTCATCAAAGCAACTCAAGTGTGATTTGCTTTTTTAAATTCCTATTTTCTTATTGTAAAACTGATATGTGTTTTTTGCACAATGCATATGAGCAAAAATGAGTATAAAAATTACCTGTAATGCAACCACCAAGAAATAACTCCTATTGTCTTGTTACTGTTTCTCCTTGAGTTTTTCTATGTCTGTTTACTTAATTTACAGAAATGGAAACATATTATAAATATGGCTTATAACTTGCTTTTTTTCTCATCATCCTATATTGTGGGTGTCTTTTCATGTCTTTAAGTGTGCATCTTCAATGTTATTTTGAATGGCTTAATAATATTTCAATGTGTAGATATATCTTAGTTTATTTAGTCAATCCCTATATGTTGGACAATAGAACTGTTCCCTACAACTATACGTAGTGTATTGATGAACAGTCTTTTACACTGAATCCTTCGTTGTTTTTTTAATGTCCTTGATAATTTCTTTAGAATACGAGTAATAGTAGAAGTAATACTACTGGGTGAAAAGATGTGTTTATTTTTAGGGTTTCTGATAAATGTTGCAAAATTACCATTCTAAAAAATTTTGCTAGTAACTGCCTATTTTCCCAACCCTTTTCAATGCTTGGTGTTGTTATTTTTATGTATCTTTGCTAATTGAATATATGAAAACTGATATCTCATTTTAAATTACATTTCTTTCATCCAGTAAATATTGTGGAGCGCCTACTCTGTGCTAGGCATTATGACTGGCATTGGGGATGCAATAGTAAGGAGAAACAGACCTGGTTCTCTGCCCACATGAAGCTTTGAGTAGAGACAAATTTTAAGTAAAGAGTCACACAAATACTTGTATACTTTATTAGACATAAATTATTAAAGTATAAAAAAGTTCGGGTCTTAGGCAAAAATGTTATTCAAAATGGTAGACCATCTGAACTACATAAAGAAATAAATGAAAGCAAAGGAAAAACTGATGGTTTAAGAGATAGTAGGGGTGGGGATAGTCAAAGGACCAGAAATCCAGGTAAAGTGAAAGAACAGTCACAGTGGAAACTGAAAGATATAACATGCCATAGAGGATGAATAAATTAACAATTTTAGAGGCGGATAACTTATGGATGATCACAAAGTATTATAGGAGTTTGGTGGCTGAAGTCGAGTGAAGAAAATATCATTGGAAATAAGGTTAAGGAACTAAGAGAAGAGACGGTATATCATTCATCTGTGTGGACCTGGAAATTACCTAGGATGATGGCATGGCTTGGAGGAGTGAGGTACCAAAACGTATCATTAAATGTGAGGGAATAACATAAGGGAACAGAGGTTTTTAAAGAGGGTGGAGGAGTGCTGGTCTGGAAGCAGCAATGGGTAGCATGAGCACACTGACTCCATTTCCTGACTTGATGCTACAAAGGTTGTGGGAATATAAACATTCTCTAAGTGAGAACGAGAAGTAGTGTTCCCTATAAAGGCACAGTTCCAGAGGGCTAGGTGAAAGGGTTTGAGAGCCTGGGGAGATTTAGGAAATGTGTCAGAGGCAAGAAAGTACACGCATTTAGGGGCAGCGTTACTAATGCCTCAGAATCACATTTTAGGTAATGACTGATGACATTAGGGATGAAAAACATTGGCTTTAAATTCAGTGGCGTCTGTGATAAGAGTGGGCACGGCCTGGTACGCTGAAATCATGCTTGACTACTAGAACATTTTATTCTTTTCCCATTGGTACATTTTCATTCCTTTGCTAAATTCATGCTGGCGTATTTCTCCCTGTTACCAATTTGGAAGGGTTCTTTAGATGGCAAAAATATTTGCTCTTTATCATATATGTTACAACGATTTGTTCTCAATTAGTATTTGGCTTTTAATTTTGTATATGGTAGGATTGTGTGTGTGTGTGTGTGTGTGTGTGTGTGTGTTTGTATAAAACTCTTTTGTTGCCCAGACTAGTCTTGAACTCTTCGGCTCAGTGGATCCTCCCGTCTCAGCTTCCCAAGTCACAGGGATTACAACCGCAAACCATCACCTCCCACCTCAGTATAAAAGTTTTTAATTTGCATAAAACAAACTATCAGCTTTTATCTTCATGATTTCTGCTTTTGCATATATATGTGTGTATATATATATATGAAAGGAAACATTTAATATTTATATAAAATTATATATATGTACTATATATATAACTATATAAATTTTTTTTTGAGACAAGTTCTCACTCTGTCACCCAGGCTGGAGTGCAGTGGCGCAATCTTGGTTCACTGCAGCCTCGACCTCCCCAGTTCAAGTGATCCTCCCCGCCTCAGCCCGGCAAGTAGCTGTTACTACTTGTGGGACGCACACCACCACGCACCCAGCTACTTTTTGTATTTTTGTTAGAGATGGGATTCGCCGTGTTGCCCAGGGTGGGCTCGAACTCCTGACCTCAAGCAATCTGTCCACCTTGACCTAGCAAAGTGCTGGGATTACAGGCGTGAGCCACCACACCCGGCCTGTAATAATTTTTAAATGTAAAATTTATCCTATTCCTGTGTACATATTTTCTTGTGTCCCTCCTCAACATTCCAGGGGTTTAAGGTTTATACATAATTTTGTGGATTTCTTGCACTGTGACTAGTTGTGATGAGATTTTTTTACCTTTATCACAACCATTTGTGGTCTATAAGGAAACTTCTGATTCTTGCTCTTTATGAAAGAAAATGCAAAAAGAACAGGGATAGAATATCATCTTTTTAAATATATACTTTAAGTTCTAGGGTACATGTGCACAATGTGCAGATTTGTTACATATGTATACATGTGCCATGTTGGTGTGCTGCACCCATTAACTCATCATTTACATCAGGTATATCTCATAATGCTATCCCCCCTCCCTCCACCCTACAGCAGGCCCCGGTGTGTGATGTTCCCCTTCCTGTGTCCAAGTGTTCTCATTGTATCATCTTTAAAATTCTATCTTGGAACCTAGCTTTAGGTTTCTTTGCTTAGGCAGACTGATATAGATCATAACCTCCACATGCCAGCAACTAATAAAGCTTTTTGAAAGCAGAATAAATAGCCTATATTTAAATTTTAGTACCAGCAGGAAGATGCATAGAGTATTAGGATAACAATGCCGGAGGTGTTCTGCCGTAACGGAAACATAGAAAGGCAGCCGCTGAAAGGGCGTGTGTGGGTAATTAGTTCTCACTACGGTGAGACTCCTGAAGTGAGTGGTCCAAGTTGTGAGTGTGGTTCTGCTTTGTGAGGCCAGGCCAGTATCCTGTCTGCATGGCTGAAGCCATATCACTGGTATGTCCACATTCTAGCTTGGAGGAACGGGAGAAAAAAAACAAGAAGTCTAGGCAAGCAATTTCCCTTTATTTAAGCAAAGAGGCTGCAGTTGAACATTGTGCTAATGTTCTGTTGGTAAGAATTGATTATCTGTGGACACCTACCTATGAGAGAGCCTGAGAAACAGTCTCTAGCAGGGTGCTCATGTGTGCAGAAAAAAAAGAAAAGATTTGGGGATGACAACAAGCAGTCTTCCATATCTGAGAGGGTTGTGTCAATTTGTCTACAAAAAGAAGTGCAGAATTTACTAAGAATTTATCTTGAATTGAATGATTTGAAGTAAAATGGGTTTTCTTACTGTGTTTTGCTAACTTTGAAAGTTACTTTACAAACTATGAAATAAGAAGGAAACATTTGCATTTAGAGAAAATATGTAACATTCTGAGCACTTACACTTCCTTTTACTCTAAATTTCTCTCCAGATTTACACTCAATGACAGAAACCTTGGCCGAATTGTCACAATAGCAGAGCCATTCAACACTGAACTGCAACTGTGGCAGGTATAAAGATAAATTCCTCTGCATTTGTCCAAGAAAGAACAGAATGAAATGCTTTAAAAACATTGTACTTTAAGTTCTGGGATACATGTGCAGAATGTGCAGGTTTGTTACATAGATATACATGTGCCATGGTGGTGTGCTGCACCCTATCAACCCGCCATCTAGGTTTTAAGCCCCCATGTGTTAGGTATTTGTTCTAATGCTCTCCCTCCCCTTTCTCCCCACACCCTGACAGGCCCTGGTGTGTGTTGTTCCCCTCCCTGTGTCCATGTGTTCTCATTGTTCAACTCCCACTTGTGAGTGAGAACATGCAGCGTTTGGTTTTCTGTTCCTGGGTTAGTTTGCTGAGGATGATGGTTTCCAGCTTCAACCATGTCCCTGCAAAGGATATGAACTCATTCTTTTTTATGACTGCATAGTATTCCATGGTGTATATGTGCCACATTTTCTTTATCCAGTCTATCATTGATGGGCATTTGGGTTGGTTCCAAGTCTTTGATACTGTAAATAGTGCTACAATAAACATACATGTGCATGTGTCTTTACAGTAGAATGATTTATAATCCTTTGGGTATATACCCAGTAACGGGATAGAATGAAACTATTTTTCCAAATAGAAATGATATTTTCTCAATTCAAATCACAGAAGACAATGAGAAAGAGAATTCTTTTTGGTTTTGTATTTTTTAATTGTATACATTTAAAGTGTAAAACATGTTTTTATTTATCTGGATAAGTATACATAGTGAATTGAGAACTAATTCTTGTATCTAATAAAATGTACGCCTATTTTTTTTTCTAAACATAAAACAATTCAAAGAACCTCTGAGACAGTTTAAAAGCTGAGAAAGTTGAGGCCGGGGGTGCTGAGAAGGCCACACCAGACAGTTTAGCTCACGAAAGCATGGGCAGAAAGCCTCGCCTCTCCTGTAAACGCAACTCTGGAATAAGTTGGTCAAGATTTGATTCCATTCAGAATTCATAGTTTTGCAATTTCAAAACTAATCTCAAATCTTTCAGGTTTCAAATATCTCAAGTCCAAAGGAGGAAAAATGTCTGTTAATGTTGAACAAGTAGAGATTGTATGAAGTTTCAATATCTGTGTGTTAGATATTAGAATGCTAAGAGTTTTCTGTACATTAAAAACCAAATTATTCTTATTTTTATAGCAAATAATCCTAGTATAGTTGAGTTTGGGGTAGGGCTTTGGAGGTCAGAGGGAGGACGGCACTAATTTTAACAAAGATTTGTTTTATGAGTCCTTAATAAGTGAACTGAAAGTACATTAACATACTCCAGAATCCTGGAGTGAAAGGCTAAGCAAAACCATCGCTCCATAGGTCAGACTTTCCAGGGAACACTTTGGGGAATTCAGAGAAAATAGAGAAAGCAGCAGAAACGTAAATGGGCATGCTAGCGATTGACATACTGCCATCCTTCCCCGAAATATCAGAGCCTATTTTGGCTTGACATGCTGCAGGGATCCAAAAACCATGGGTAACAATTGCTAATCTGAGAGATGGGTTCAGTCTGAATGATGCGCCAGAGGTGTAGCTCAATGTTGTACAGTGATACTGAATTTCTAGGTAAGAAGGAAGCAAATCCAGTTTGTGAATGAAATTCTTGAAGACTTATTTGGCTATAAATGACAATCCTAATTACTCCTCTCTCTTTTCTAGATGGAGAGCTTTTTTGCAAAATATCCGCAAGCTGGAGCAGGAGAAAAACCTAGGGAACAAGTGCTGGAAACAGTGAAAAACAATATCGAGTGGCTAAAACAACATAGAAACACCATCAGAGAATGGTTTTTAAATTTACTTGAGAGTGGTTAATGTGTTCAAATGTTAGAGTTTAATTTTGTGAATCTATTATTTCTCCTCTTAAGCATTTGGTGGCCTAATTTACAAGCACGATGGAGAGAGCCTTATAAACAGATAATGTTTTTACTAAGCACTGTGTTTATATGTCTTGCAAAGCCTTTAAATTGTTCCTCTTTGTTTATGAAGAAAGATACTAATAGAGTATTTAATATACTCAGGGATTTCTTCTAAGTGTACTTCATAGGAGATTCTTTACAAACTGAAGATAATGTAATAGTTATTTTAATATCTTTAAATATCATTCTTTGTATCTTAAATCTGTGAAGTAGAACAATTTGGTCTTAGCTTTACATTTTTAGTACCAAAGAAACACCACTTAATCTTCTCTCTTGATTGATTTTTAAAGTTTAAATACCAGTACTTGAGGGACCAATATTACCATCTTAATCTTTATTTTATTATTCAGAATTACACAGACCTAATATCATTTTATTCACATATGTCTTACTACTTTAAATCCTACCAAAGTAACCTGGGCTTAAGTTTTACTTGAGGATCGCATGAATTAGCCAAAAGAATGGCTGACTGTTGCCTTTGCTCTTATAAAATCAACAAGAGAACTCTCCTCTCCTTTTAAAAATAAATCTAAATGATTATCTTGAAAAAGTATTGTTTTCCAGTGTCACTTTACTCTTGAATAAAAATGACTGCAGTGTTCCCCATATAATTTAACACATTGCAAATATGATTCAAGAATCTGGCCTTTTTCATGCTTGGTACTCTCTTATCTTGCTCCATTCTTTACAAAGCTCCTTCAAATATGCTATGAAATTAGAGGGAACATAGTGCTTAACTCTGCTCCATGGATTTTAGAGGAAAAAAGCTAAATAATTGGAAACTGTTCAGGAAAGAGAGAAGGCAGATTATTTCTTAAAACTAAATGGAATTAGAATTTAGCTTTGACTTCACCTAGCAATCTAAGTGTGAAAATGGGGAGACCCGTGGGCATCCCCAGCATGACTCTGCATGTCTGAGCATATATCTCCTTATAGATCAATCTTATGTATAAACCCTTAGATCCTAATCCATACAGAATAGCACTGATCAAATTTATATGCATGACTTGATTAAAGACATCAATTTCATAGAAGCTGGTGGCAAGAATATGTTTAATATGGCACTTGATACCTCCTAGATCCATAATGTAAGTCCAATAGGCAGAAAAGATGGTAAGTTACTATGTTTCAATCTGCTATATCTATAAAATCTAAATTTATTTGAAACTTTCAAAAATGTAAGGTAATTTGGAATCGGCTTGATGAGAATTGAAGCATATGGAAACAAAACCTTAGCTTTAACTTTACTTATACAATAATGCGCCCTAATCATGTACTCTGAAACTTTATAAACTTCCCTGTTGCTGTTTCTTAATTATCACTTCTCAATCCATACAGCCAAACTAGTAAATTCGTAGACTGGGTTGTGGGTGGCAGATATAGAAGAAGAAATTTCTAGACCAAAAAATATTAAATATGATTTTAAATTATTTCAGAAGCAAAAACATATTAACATCATAACTTGCCAGAAAAACCCCACTATCCTCATAAGACTTAACATTCTGACCACAATCAGAACCAGCACTTGAAGTCTATGTATTATTTCAAGTGGACATATTATGAAGTGAGATGGTTTATCCTTCTGTTCTATGAAATTAATAAATTTTAAAAGAAAAATGTTAGTTTAAGGGTGTGGTAAATAAAACAGATTTCAACTTGCCTACAAGACATTCTATTTCATGCCTTTTCCTTTTGTTGTTCTATTTCATTCTATTTTAAGCATTAAAACTGAGAACAAATTGTTTACTTCTTTTCACTCCACACGAGAAAGAGCTATATATACTTTGTCAGAATAAGTCTTCTAGATCATCAGGTCCTTCTCAAACAATACCTGTTTTTTAAAAGACTGATGCCTAATAGATAAATCTGTGCCAAGCACAGTTTATTACTTCGCTTGCTTGGTTTTGCACAGTATTCACAGGGGACAAAAAATTTAATATGATGTTTCCAAAATTAAGCCACAGTAAATTTAAATAATTAATTTTAATTGAAAAAAAGTAACCATCTAATTTCAAGAATTAACTGGAAAATATGGGAAGGTCATGTAGCAAAAAGCAAGGCCAGTATTACTGCCGCCCCTCTAGGCAGCCTACTCCTGTATTCCAGATCATTGCTAGGTACCCACATAATTATAAATTAGGATTTTAAATAATAAAACATAGATGTAAAACTGACAGGCAAGGAAGTTTTGGGAAGCAGGGGTGAGATGTATACTTGGGTTGAAGGCAATGATACTCCTATGGTTTACCCTCCAGGTTGGTGAAGTGTTAGTCCAAAAACAGAAAAAAAACAGAGTAGGGGCAAAAATCTAGAACAATAATTCTCAAACGGGATGAGAAGGGAGCAGAAAAGAAGGGATTCAAATTACGAGTGGAGCTTTCTAAAACATGGTTAGGTAATCGTCATCATCAAACTTTTTTTTTTTTTTTTTTTGCCAAACATTGTTATAAACACTAGCGCTCCATATACATTAATTTTTACAAAACCCCCTTTAAGTAGATATTGTTATTGTTCTTATTTTAGAGTGGAGAAACTGAGATGGAGAAGTTATAGAACTTGCACAAGGCTATAAAAGTTGTATTTGGCACCAGCCAGTATTGGAACTCAGGCAGTTTATCACTCTAATCTACATTTTAATCTGTATTAGAGTAAAAATATGCTTTTGAAATCAGAGTGACCTGGGCTGGAATATCAACTACTTGGTAGTTGAGTGCTTTTAACCTCTCCATTGCTGTTTCATCTATAAAGTAAGGATCAAAATAGTAGCCACCTTAATGGTAGTTGTGAGGATTAAATCCAAAATTCATGTAAAGGATATATGTATAGGAAGTAACAATCACTCAATAAGCGTTAACTCTTATTATTGTTACTATTATATCTCCTCGTCCCTAGTTAAGACACTAGTTTGAAGAATAAAATAAACTTTGGTTCAGGAATAACCAAACCTAAGCAACTGAATGCATTAAAGGTAGGCCATGTGTTAGCCTGTGTTATTGTTCACGAATAGTAATTGCCCTGGTCTGGAAGAGGATTCTATATCCTACCCCATTGTAGTATAGTGTGGTATGTGACTTGCTTTGGCCAGTGAAACAGAGTGAAAATGATGTATGTCAATTTCAGGCAGAGCCAGCACTTGGATAGCCATGTTCTCCGTGTTTCTTCTGCTCCTAGATGAAGCAGTATTCCAGATAGAGGCCGCACTATGAGCCCAAATTCCAGGATGAAAACAACATGGAATAGAACTTAGCCAGCACAGAGTACACATGTGCTGTGAATGAGCAATACCCTTTTGTTATTGTAAATCACTGAGATTTTGAGGTTGTCTGTTACTTCAGCATAATCTAGCCTAATATAAACACCAAACTAATATACTCCTCTACCATAGTCATTTATTTCCTGTTCTTTCTCCTCCTCCTTCCTCTATTTCAGGGTTTAGTGACTGTTTGCCTGCCTGTTTTTATAAGACCTGAAAGCTAAACATGGTGTTACATTTTTAGAAGGTTGAAAAAATCAAAAGGAAAATAATAGTTCATGATGTAAAAATTATATAAAATTTAAATAAATGTCAGTATACTTAAATAAAGTTTTATTGGAACACAGCACATACATTCATTTATGTATTGATTATGGCTGCTTTTCCTGCTACAACAACAGTGCTGAGTAATTGCAATAGATTTTATGGCCCACAAAGTCTAAAATATTCGCCATCTGGCCCATTACAGAAAGTTTGTTGACCCCTGCTGGATATCATCTTTACTCCTTCCCTCCTTTTGCATTCAATTCATTTCTTTCTTTCTTTCTTTCTTTCTTTCTTTCTTTCTTTCTTTCTTTCTTTCTTTCTTTCTTTCTTTCTTTCTTTCTTTCTTTCTTTCTTTCTTTCTTTCTTTTTCTTCTCTCTCTTTCTTTTTTTTTCTTTCTTTCTTTCTTTCTTTCTTTCTTTCCTCTTTCCTTAACTTCCTTCCTTCCTTCCTTCCTTCCTTCCTTCCTTCCTTCCTTCCTTCCTTCCTTCCTTTCTCTCTCTCTCTCTCTCTCTCTCTCTCTCTCTCTCTCTCTCTCTCTTTCTTTCTTTCTTTTTGATAGAATCTTGCACTGTCGCCCAGGCTGGAGTGCAGTGGAAAGATCATGGCTCACCAGAGTCTTGATCTCCTGGGCCTAAGTGACCCTCCTGCCTCAGCCTCCCAAGTAGCTGAGACCACAGGCATGTGCCATCACCCCAGGCTAATTTTTTGTAGAGACAGGGTCTCACTATGTTGCTCAGACTGGTTTCAAACTCCTGACCTCAAGCAATCCTCCTGTCTCAGACTCCCAAATTTCTTTTTTTTCTTACTCTTCCATACTCTAACCCAGAGTTTCTCAACCTCAACACAATTCACTTTTGGGACCTGACAATTTTTTAGGGCTATTCTGTGTGCGGTAAAGTGTTTAGCGCCATCCTTGATCTTTATTCTCTAGTTGCCAGTAACACCTCTTCTAACCAAAAATGTCTTTAGACATTGCCAAATGTCCTCTGGGGGGCCAAATAGCTTCAGTTAAGAATCACCACCCAACCGTAAACTTGTGAATAGAAGCTGTAGACATTATTTAGGCACCCTTAATGATAAGAGAATGCTGCTGACTTAACGTAGTCCTACCAAAGGTTGCAGAAATCAAGAGACTAAAAATGGCTGGGGAAAGGAGCAATAATAAAGAAAATGCTAGCATCAGTCAGGGTTCTCCAGAGAAATAGAACCAATAGGAGCTATATCTATATATAATTTATATGTGTAATGGAGATTTATTTTATTTACATATAAAAGAAGATGTATGACATAAAAAAGAATTTTATTATGAGGAATTGGTTCATGTGATCATGGAGACTGAGAAGTCCCACAATCTGCTATCCACAAGCTGGAGATCCCTAAGTCTGAAGGCCTGAGAACCAGAGAAGCCAATGGTGTAAAACCCATTTACAAAGGCAGGAAAAGATGAGATGAGCTCTCCCAAGTCAAGCAGTTAGATAGAAAAAAAGAGGGGCAGGGATGGGCAAATTCCTCTTTCCTCTATCTTCTGTTCTATTCTGGCCCCCAAAAGATTGGATGTTGGATGATGCCCACCCATACTGGTGAGTACAATCCACTTTCGTGAGTCCCCTGGCTCAAATGCTGATCTCATCTGGAAACTTCCTTACAGATACACCTAGATATAATGTTTAATATGGGCCCTCTGTGGCCCAGTCAAGTTGACATATGAAGCTAGTCATTACAACTGAATAAAGTACTCATTCATTCGTCCATTCAAATAACTAATATTTATAAAGTTTCTGTTATATAATAAACCCTATTTTAGGTACCGGTTGTCCTACATTACTAAGTGGATTTAGAAAACAATTGGAAAGAAAAACTAAGTTAAGAGAGTAATGGGATAGGATGAGACAAATGGAACAAGAAGAATGACTAACTTCAGCAGTTGACAATATTTTCGCCTGATATTCAGCTAGAAAGTCCTTAAATATTAACTTTTGCCATGTACATAAATAAAATGTCTATGACCTAATGGCAATTTAGATTGTAAATGGCAATTTAGATGTAAAGATCTGCTAGATATTGTCTACTGGCCCTGGGCCACCATTTCTCCCACCTTCTATATCCTGTCCTCCTTAACTGCAGGGCTGGGATGCTAAAGACTGCACTCCCTAGGCTTCCACATGATTTAAGTTCCACTGATGATGTGTAGTTGTATGAGATTTGGAAGGAAGTGAGAGAAGAGGCTATTCTTCTTTCCATGACAGTGCAGGGGAAAACAATGTTGAGGGTAGACAGGAATTGGCAGCCTCTGAACTCTATGTCATTGTCTATTTACTAAAACTCTGTGGTGCAGATAAGCTCAAATATATTCTCATAAAGTCCTAATTTCTGGGTGATCTTAGCAGTTTTTAATGTCTGGATCAGAAAGGTGGAGATATGCCACCTTTAAAGCAAAAGGCTGGCATGTACCCTCTAATTTCTATTCGTCAAGACCTTTTAATGGCATGTAATTGGCCAATCTCCTGAAATAATCCATTTCTGCTTGGAATACCTTGAGGAGTCCTTGCACTAGCACCTGAATTATAAAAAGTGGAACTGCAGATTTTATTTTGGTTTATACTTTCATTTAACTCTGTGTTCCTTTCCTGCCCGTTGCCTTTAGCATATAAAAAACTGCAAGCAGGGTCTTTCACTTGGCACAGACTGGTGGACTGGACTGACTCTCAGAGAATCTACTTCAGCCTTGATAATTTTGGGAGTATTAGAGAAATGATTACATATAGCATTTGGAACAGATTATTTCCTGTGGTAAAGGGAAAAGCGATGGAACAATGTGTTTTTCTTTTCTGTTAGGACACATAGACCTATTTGAATGCACCATCGATAAAACCATCAAGATTGACTTCCCTAGTTCCTCAAATGTTAAATACAGAGTTACCAAATGATATAGCAATTCCACTCCTAAGAATGTACCCAAGAAAAGCAAAGCCCATGTCCACACAAAAACATATACATAAACGTTTAGAAAAGGATTATTCAAATAACGAAAAAGCAGAAATGGAAATAATCGAAATGTCCATCAACTGATGAATAGGTAAACCAAAGATGGTATAACATAAGAATGGGTAAACCAAAGATGGTATAGCCATAAAATGGAATATTATTCAGCCATAAATATTCCATAATGTAATGACACATATGTTACAAAGGATGAACCTTGAAAATATGCTAAATGAAAGAAGCTATTCACAAAATATCACATATTGTATGATTCTATTTATATGAACTGTCCTGAATAGCCAAATCTATTTTTTAGTAGAGATGGGGTTTCACCATGTTAGCCAGGATGGTCTCGATCTCCTGACCTTGTGATCCGCCCGTCTCGGCCTCCCAAAGTGCTGGGATTACAGGCTTGAGCCACCGCGCCCGGCCAGCTTTTTTTTTTTTTGAGGTGATAAAAATGTTCTAAAATTAGATAATGGTGATGGCTGCACAACTCTGTAAATATACCAAAACCCACCGAACTGTATACTTAAACAGGGTAAATTTTACAGTATATGAATATACCATATTTATCTTTCCATAAAGCTACTGTTTAAAAACTTATTTTTCCTCCTAGGCACTTCACTAAAATAAATCACAGAGTGGCACTGGTTGAGGAAGAAGTCTTATAGTACCTGCAACAGACAGTGATAATTTTCCTTCTGTCAAGGTGCTAATGAAGTTTGTCTCCTTAAAATTGCTTCTACTTTCAAGTTTAAGAATTTGCATCAATTCTGAAAAATCTTTGTATTTTTATTCAGAGATAAACCCATTCTTTTACTGGATTCTTCATCATCAGGACTCCATGTGATCTTGGTAGAACTGAAAATCACAGAGCTTCATTTTCCCCTACTTCCCACCATAATATCCCATCCTCCACTTGCAGTAGTAAGTTCAAGTGTATTCACTTGATCTGAACAGAGTAAATTAATGTATTTATTCAGGGTTATGGTACATAACTATTATGGCAAAAAGTTTCTCTTTCTGCTTGGGTTGCTAATCTAGGAAATTCCTGGAGCTGTTGCTGGTCATTTTACTACTGTATGGAGAGAAACCAAGCAGAAAAAAGCTGAGATAAGAGAGGAAGGACACAGAGAACCTGACATTACTTGGGACCCTAAATGTATTTAATAGCTGCCTGTATATAGACATCCCCCTAGATCTTTGAAATAAATGAGCCTATAAATATCAAGGTGTAAGCTGGTTTAAATGGAGCCTCTCTCAGTTTCAATGAAGAGTCCCCCAACGCAATATTTCTTTACATCACCCCAAGAAAAATTTACAAGCTAGGGAAGAATGTTATGGAAAATAAACTGTTAAGACTAACAAAAGAAACCAGTAAATATTATTGAAAAAAAAAGGAGGGAAGGAAGGAAGGAAGGAAGGAAGGAAGGAAGGAAGGAAGGAAGGAAGGGGCAGAAAAGAGGAAGGGAGGGAAACTGAAGCAGAGATGGAAGAGAAGATGCAAGTGAGGGAATACTTGAAAAGAAGATAATAAAATTGTCATAATTATTGCCATATATCAGCATGTGAATGGAAGGAATCTCATTTCTTTTCCAATAATTTACTTCCCAAAGGGAAAAATGATAAGCATTTTATTTTTCCATTTGAAAATTTAGAAATAGAAACATTAAGCAGTAGTCCTAGTGACTGAGACCAATGTTATATGCATTATCATTAAAATAAAGGCAATCAGTTGTTGAAATTCTAGGTCCATGTGAAATGCAAATAAAAACTCTCCCCTTTCACCCATAAACTGAGACTAGCACTGGGGAAAGCAGCTAAACTACATAAAGAAAAAATAAAAACAAAATGGAACGGGATAAAACACATGGCTTAAAAGATATTAGTTGGTTAACTTAAGCATGTGTTGTATTAAATTGTGTATTTTTAAATGCCTAGGGAAATTTTTAATTTTTATGACAAGCACAAATTTTTACAAAGTTTATAGTGTGTTACTTTTCTACAAGAAGGAAAAAGACTGTCAACTGCAAAGCCTTATTCTGTATTCTTGAATCCTCAGCCTTTTCTGAAATGTACATACTTGTCTAATTAAAAGAACATGATCTGGCCAGATGTGGTGGCTCACGCCTGTAATCCCCGCACTTTGGGAGTCTGAGGTGGGCAGATCAGGAGGTCAGGAGTTCAAGACCAGCCTGACCAACATGGTGAAACCTTGTCTATACTAAAAATACAAAAATTAGCGGGGCCCGGTGGCACGTACCTGTAATCCCAGCTACTCAGGAGGCTGAGGCAGGAGAATAGCTTGCACCTGGGAGGCGGAGATTTCAGCGAGCCGAGATCGCACCACTGCACTCCAGCCTGGTCAATGGAGCAAGACTCTCTCTCAAAAAATTTAGTCTCAATAGTTGTTTCTGATCATCTAAAATTTCTTTCTTGTGCCCATTCTAATCAGACTTTCATCCCCACTCTTCCACTAACACTGTGCTTGCTGAAGTCACCTTTCTAAATTCAGTAGTCAGTTCTCAAGGCTTTCTACAGAAAGTCAAAATAATAATGTCTAAATACAGACTTAATTGATAACTGGCTAAGTCTAAAATTAGATTTTAGAATATCTGACAAATTAAATGATCTATATTCTTCAGAAAATCTCCCTAAAATACTCAGTTGAATTTTGGTAAGTTTCATGAAAACAAGTGAGTTTGAGTATAGATGTTCTCTATTGCTGCTTTTGCAGTCAGATGAACTGAGGAAATGTTGACATATTCTTATGAAAGTTGAGCGGTAGCTATCTCAATAAAATCCACTCCAAAAATAGAACCATTGTGCAAAGGTAAGGTTTTCTTACGTCAATAATTTTGTATGCATGTACTCTAACACACGGGCAAAATTATTAAGTTACCCAAAATTACAGGATGCAGAACATGGCCCCAGTTGTTTTAGTCTATAAAAAGTTTTAAGAAAACATTGCTGCGCTTCCTCCTCAGCCATCTCCCCCTGGAGAAAAATAATAATAAAACAACTCTTGATAAAATAACATAAAATCTATAACTTTAATCAATACATGTTTGCAATTAACACAAGATAAATTGAACATGTATTATAATTGAAAGGATTTATGTCAAAATTATAACAATGATTATGCCTGAGTGATATAACTCGTTCTTATCCAAAGAGTTAAAGGTCTAAGTCTAAGGATCTTTAAAAGCTCAGATGAATGTATGCTTTTAGTGAGAGATTTATGCACCACATGACTGTGAAGAGAATACATGCTCTCTAATTTTTCAGAAAAGTTTAAACTTGAAGTTTATTAAGAAGAAAGTTATAAAAATTTAGACAAACTGCCTGGTAAACTAAGGAGGGGCTTCAAGATGGCCGACCGGATGCATTTGCTGTTCGCTTTCTTCATGGAGAGAAACCAAAATGAGTAGATAGTCACTCTTCTGATAGATCATCTAAGAGAGAACACTGGAATTCAACAGAGAAGTGATGGCAAGCACCTAAAGCAAGTAAGGAGGGGGAAGCAAGGCAGCCTGTTCATCTGGGATCAGCTGGGAGGCTGAAGAGGCTCCCTAATGTGGGGAAAGGGAAAATGAGAGACCCACAGCACTACAGTTCCCTATAATTCTAGGCACAGGAGAGCCCCTTGAATCTTGAGGACTTTGAGAATAACACAGGGAGCTGCCTACAGACTGTAAAAAGGCATTGCTCCAGACAGAGAGCTCATGCTGGGTCCCACCAGCCACTGAGTCTTAAGCAGCTGCAGCACGGTACCATTTTGAGAGCCCAGCCCCCAGTAGAATGCATCCTGTCCTGGGGTTCAATAGCCTATGAATCTCCACATCCCTGGAGCCCCACTGACATTGCCAGTCCACAGTGGCTACCACCTGAGCTGAGGCAGTAGCCACAATCAGCAGCCCTGGCCACCCCAGCAAAGGAGTGGTCGGGCATGTTCATTGTCCTGAGGACAAAGTCCACTGTCCGCAGCTGCCATCACTGTGATATCCCCCATCCCCATCCCAAGCCACCTGCCTATGGCTGCTCCCTCTTAATGCCACTCTGCCCTCCCCACTAACAGGGCCACAGTACAGCCACTGTTGCCCCCACGTGAGCATTCAGCCAGAGGCCTCAAGATTACCCTGTCCCTGCTTCAAGAGCCATCACCTGCACATACTACAGGGGCCTGAATGCAGTACTTCCCAGCCTGGATCAATCCCCCACCCTCGTACCTGAGAACACCACCCAAGGGCCTGGGGATTGCTCAGCCTAGTCCACTGCTTTTGACACCTGAGCACTCCTCCCAGGGTCTAAGTTTGGGCTTTCTCAACCTGCTGCTACCAACATATGTGGCACCCACCCACATGTGACACTTGTGGGCCTGGGGACCAATCTGCCCAGCCTGTCACAGCCACCAACACCACCAGAGCAGACCTCTTGGGCCCAAGGGGGTTGTCTCACCACTGCTACTGATATCACACACACCATGCCCACTGCCCAGGGGCTCAAGAACCTGCCCACCTGCCTGGCCCACTGCTGCCATTCCTGGTGTCTGAGCAAGACACTTGGAGGCCCAATAATTGGCCTGCCAGGACCCACTAACACCAGTGCCAACATACACCACTCTGAAACCCAAAGATAGACATGTTCAACCCATTGCTGCCACCACTGGGACCCAAAGATTGGCCTACCTGGCATCCCACTCCCCAGCAGAACTTGCCTCCACTAATAACTGCACCCTAAGCCACTGAGGAAATCACAGACACCACTGACATTGTTTACAGCCAAAGAAATCATATAGAGACTACACTACTGCATGTACTCAGAACCAAAGCCGAAGTACCCTACCTGACCAATGCCATAGATCCATCTTAAAAAAAAGTCTTTCCCTGGGAAAGCAAATTCAAATAATTAGAATAAGTGACTGTTACATCAGATACAAAAATATTAAAGTATGGACACAGGGAACATGAAAAAGCAAAAAAATAAGACACACCCCAAAAATAATTAGCCAGGAACAAATCTCAGCAAAAAATCTCAGTGAGATACACAGGAATACTGAAAAACAATTCAGGATATGAATGAGAGATTTACCAAAGAGAGATATTTCATAAAAACGAACCAAACAGAAATTATGAAACCAAGGAATTCATGGAATGAAATACAAAATACATTCCAGAGCTTCAACAATAGACTAGATCAAAAGGAAGAAAGAATCTCACAAATTGGGGGCAGGTATTTTGAAATAATCTAATCAGACAAAAATAAAGGAAGAAGAAGCAGAAGAAAAAGAGTAAAGCCTAAGTGACATACGGGACACCATAAAGTGACCAAATACTTGAATTTTCAGTGCACCAGAAGGCAAAAAGAAAACGAAAGCATTAAAAACTCCATTTAATAAAATAAGAGATGAAAACTCTTCAGGTCTAGCAGGAGATTTAGACATCCAGATTCATGAGGCTCAAAGAGCCTCAAACAGACACAATTCAAAAAGATTTTCTCTGTGGGACTTTATAGTGCAACTGCAAAAAGTTACAAGCAAAGGGAAAATTCTAAAAAGAGGAAGAGAAAAGCATCCAGTCACTTATAAAAGAACCCCCATCAGACTAATGAAGGATTTCTCAGCAGAAACCTTACAGGCCAGGAGAGAATGGGATGATATATTCAAAGTGCTGAAAGAAAAAAACTTCCAGCTAAGAGTACAATACCCAGCAAAGTTATCCTTCATAAATGAACAACAAGGTAAAGACACAACCTGTGAATGGAAAAAAATATTTGCAAACTATTCATCCAATGGGGGATGAATATCCAGAATATACAAGCAACTCCAACAGTAAAAAACCAAATAATCCCATTAAAAAGTGGGCAAAGAGCATGAAGAGACATTTCTCAAAAGAAAACACACAAATGGTTAATAAGTACATGAAAAAATGCTCAACATCATGAATCATCAGGGAAATGAAAATCAAAAATCAAAATGAGATATCATCTTATGTCAGAGTATCTATAATTAAAAAGCCAAAAGATAACAGATGCTGATGAGGATGTGGAGAAAAGGGAACCCTTATACACTGTTGGTAGGAATGTAAATTAGTACAGCCACTATGAAAAACAGTATGGAGATTACTCAAAAAACTAAAAATAGAACTACCATATGATCCAGCAGTCCCACTACTGGGCATTTATTCAAAGGAAAACGAATCAGTATATCAAAGGGATACCTGCACTTGCATATTTATTGCAGCACTATTCACAATAGCAAAGATATGGAATCAACCTAAGTGTCCCTCACTAGAAGAATCGATTTAAAAAATGTGGTATATATACACAATGGAGTACCATTTAACCATAAAAAAGAATGGATCCTTTTATTTGAAACAACATGGATGGAACTAGAGGTCATTATGTTAAGCAGAGAAATAAGCCAGGTACAGAAATGTAAATTTCACCTGTGCTCACTCATTGAGGTAGAGTGTAGAATGATAGATACCAGAGACTGGGAAGGGTATGTGGGTGAGAGCAGAGTAGGGGAGGGATGAAAAGAGGTTGGTCAATGGTTACAAACATACAGATAGATAGAAAGTATAAGTTCTAATGGTCAGTAGCAGACTGGGGTGACTATAGTTAGCAACAATGTAGTGCGTATTTCAAAATAGCTAGAAGAGAGAACTTGAAATGTTCCAACACATGATAAATGATAAATACTCAAGATGATGGACACCCCAAATACGCTGACTTGATCATTACACATTCTATGCATGTAACGAAATATTACATGTACCCCATAAATATGTAACTGTATCAATAAAAACTTGAATGCCTGGTAAACTAAGAGATCCATAATTTGGGGTAAGTAAAAGGCTGTGCTTTTTTTTTTTTTTTTTTTTTTTCCTTTTAAACAGAAAGTAATAAACTATGCTCTGGATCCAGCTAAGGTTAATCAATGACTGTACATAAAGTTTCAAAATTTAGCTTAAACCCTTAAGTCAAATGCGCAGTCACAAAATGAGAGTAGAGCAGAGCAACAGAAGATCTACAACATTTAGAGCAGGTGGGCTTGATTTATGAAGCGAAGAGTCCCGGGTTTCAGTTGAGATCTAATCTTTGTCATTCACCAAATTCATGTGTCAAGTAATTGTCCCCAGGAATCCACTTTAAATCCTGGTTCTGACTGCCATGTTTAAATTTTCTCACATGGATTATTATTATTATTTTTTTCATGTTTGCGTTGAGAGGAAGAGGTTCTTTATTTTGAGGCAATAAGGAATAAGATTTAAGTGTGACAAGATCTGATGTGGATGCTTTGATTTCAAGTGGTACCTCACACATAGGGCCATAATTTTAGTTGTGCCTTGTTTTGTTAACTGCCAATCTTTTTCAAACCGACAACAAGAAACTATAACTATGAATTCAAACGTATGGGTATCCATAAAGTAAACTCAAGAGTTAGGTTAATCTTTGGGCTATTTTAGAGACAGTGGAGGGGAAGGATTCTTTCTTGAAGTTTTTCAGAATACTGATCCAAGTGCTATGAGTCCCTAGGAAACTCCTCAGGAAGAAATCTTTCCTGACTGTTAGTGTGAACTTATTGCTAACTCCTAATGTGTCCTCTAAAGGGGAGGCACCTCTAAACAGAGCAAAACTACTGGCCTTTCTCTCCTCCTCACTCATTCCTTTCTTTTTAGGAGCAGGAATCAAGCATAAATGGGTCAAACTACCCTTTATTTTTTCTTCCAGGGATCTTCTACCTGTTCCAAAAAAACATGTGTTCTAATATGCTTTCAGCAATGAAGCAAACTTAGCAATAAAGGCTCCCTATGGGATAGGGGAAGTGAGGATGAAGGTTCTCAGAATGGCTGTGACAGAGTGGCGAGTCTACCTAATTCTTTGGGTTCATTGCTATTACCATACCCCTAAGCTATGTCCTCCAATCTAGTTTTAATCTGTAATAACTCCTCACTTATCTCTTGGTTGGCTGAAAATTCAGCTGGAGGAAAAGGAGGCATATAAATTATGGATGCACTGAAATCCACTATCAATATGGAGTTCCTTCTAGAGCGGCACAAAGTTTTACTTGCTTAGCTACGTCAGTTAACTAATGGCCTATGTAGGATTTTTAGATAAAGGCAGGATTGCTTGACTACTATTATTCAGAAATAGTCCCAATTTTCCACTTTTTGCCTCTGTAGATACATCTTTAAATGTATATTTGTAAATAAAACTAAATTGTTAGCTTTTAACTGACATTTTAATAACAGAAGGTAGTCTTAATTACTAGTTAGAAGAGACAAAGTCCTAATGGAGATAGAGCTTAAACTTCACCTTGAAGGATAGTAACATATAGCTAGAGGGAAACACAAAGAAGGAAAGGGAGGCTGGAGTTTTTCATAAATTTGATATATGGAAGAGAGAGTAAGGGACAAGGTAAATCTGAATTGGCATAGTAGGCCCCAGAATATGTGAAATCTTGAAAGCTAACCCAAGGCCTTTATCCTACAGGCAGTCAAAGAATCACTAAAAATTTTGGAACAGAGAAATAAAATGCTGAAAAAAAAAATTAGAAGGAATAAGTCAGTCACAGTGGCTCAAACCTGTAATTCCAGCACTTTGGGATGCTGAGGTAGGAGGATCGCTTGAGGCCAAGAGTTTAAGACAAGCCTGGGCAACACAGCAATACCCTGCCTCTACAAAAAAAATTTTTAAAGTTGGTCAGGCATGGTGATGCATGCCTCTAGTCCCAGGTACTTGTGAGGCCGAGGCAGGAAGATCACTTGAGCCCAGGAGGTAGATGTTGCAGTGAGCCACGATCACACCACTGTACTCCTCCAGCCTGGGCGACAAAGCAAGAATCTATATTAAAAAAAAATAAAAGGAGAAAGACTAATTTAATATATTTTTTAAAAAAGCAAAATGGACAGAAGTAGCCAGAGAATCAATACAATTTAGCAAGAAGTCTGAAGTGATGAGAGCCTCAACAAACCACCTTCCCTTCCATGTCCATGTGTCATCAAGTTTATTTAAAGTAAAACCTATGAATGGTCTGTATTTGGTCTGCTACTATGCACTCCTTGATCTGCCAAAATAGGATTTCTGCATCTGAAGTGGTGCTTGCTAAAGTTTCACTGACCTACTAGTCACCAACTCAAGAGGTGTTTTGTGTGTGTGTTTTTTTTTTCATTTATTATCTAACCAGAACAATCATTAGTAAGATGGGCCAGATACACAGTGGATCATGCCTGTAATCCTAGCACTTTGGGAGGCCAAGGTGGGAGGATCGCCTGAACCCAGGAATTTGAGAAAACCTGGGCAACATAGCAAGACGTTATCTCTGCAAAAATTTTAAAAAATAGCCAGGTATGGTGGTGTGTGCCTGTGGTTCCAGCTATTTGGGAGACTGAGATGAGAGGATGGCTTGAGTCCAGGAGGTCAAGGCTGCAGTGAGCCAAGATCACACCACTGCACTCCAGCCTGGTTGACAGAGCAAGGCTTTCTCTCAAAAAAAGTAAAATAAAATAAGCAAGATGACTGACCACTCCCTCTTATTAGTTTGTTAGGGCTGCTGTAAGAAAGTATCACAACCAAGTGGCTTAAACAAGAGAAATGTATTGTCTTACAGTTCTGGAGGCTTGAAGTCCAAAATCGAAGTGTGGGGAGGGTTGGTTTCTTCTGAGGACTGTGAAGGAAAGATCTGTTCCAGGCGCGTCTCCTTGCTTGTAGATGGCACATACATGGCATTCTCTCTGTACGTGCATCTCTGTAGCCACATTTTCCCTTTATCTAAGGATATCAGTCATATTGAATTAGAGCCCACCCTAATGATCTCACTTTAACTTGACTGCACCTATAAAGACTCCACCTCCAAATAAGGTCACATCCTGAGGTATTGAGGGTTACAACTTCAGTACTTGAATTCTGGAGTGCACAATTCAACTCTTAACACCCTCCTTGAAATTTTACTCCCCTGGCATCCTTACGACTCTTTCTCGTACATCTTGGACCACTCTTTCTCATTCTCTTTTTCTAGATCCTTTTCCTCCACCTGCCCCTTAAGAGTTAATGCTTTCTATGTTTCTGTACTCCTTTTTTTTTTTAGTTTCTGCTTTAAAAAATTTATTTTAGGTTTAGGGGTACATGTGAAGGTTTGTTACATAAACACGTGTCATGAGGGTTTGTTGTACATATTAATACATCACCAGGTATTAAGCTCAGTACCCAATAGTTACCTTTTCTGCTCCTCTCCCTTGTCCCTCCCATCAAAACTGGGTCTCCAGTATCTCTTGTTTCCATCTTTGTGCTCATAAGCTCTTATTTAGCTCCCACTTATAAGTGATAACATGTGGTAATTGGTTTTCTGTTCCTGTGTTAGTTGGCTAAGGATGATAGCCTCTAGCTCCATCTATGTTACTGCAAAAGACATGATCTCATTCTTTTTTATGGGTGCATAATATTCCATGATGTGTATGTACCACATTTTCTTTATCCAGTCTGTCACTGATGAGTATTTAGGTTGATTCCATGTCTTTGCTGTTGTGAACAGTGCTGCAATAAACATATGAGTGCATGTGCTTTTATGGTAGAATGATTTACATTCCTCTGGGTATATATCCAGTAATGGGATTGCTGGGTCAAATGGTAGTTCTGCTTTTAACTCTTTGAGGAATCACCATACTGCTTTTCATGATGGTTGAACTAATTTATACTCCCAGCAACAGTTTATAAGTGTTTCCTTTTATCCAAAACCTCACCAGCATCTGTTATTTTTTGACTTTTTAGTAATAGCCATTCTGACTGGTGTGAGATAGTATCTCATTGTGGTTTTGGTTTGTGTTTTCCTAATGATCAGTGATATTGAGCTTTTTTTCATATGCCTGTTGGCCTCATGTATGTCTTCTCTTGAGAAAAGTGTATTCCTGTCCTTTGCCCACTTTTTAATGGGGTTGTTTTTCTCTTGTAAATTTGTTTAAGTTCCTTATAGATGCTGGATATTTCACTTTCGTCAGATGCATAGTTTGCCAAAATTTTCTCCCATTCTGTAGGTTGTCTGTCTACTCTGTTGATAGTTTCTTTCGCTGTGCAGAAGCTTTTAAGTTTAATTAAATTCCATTTGTCAATTTTTGCTTTTGTTGTGATTGCTTTTGATGTCTTTATCGTGAAATCTTTGCCTGTTCCTATGTCCAGGGTGGTATTGCCTAGGTTGTCTTCCAGGGATTTTATAGTTTTGGGTTTTGCATGTAAGTCTTTAATCAATCTTGAGTTGATTTTTGTATACGTTGTAAGGAAGGGATGCAGCTTCAATCTTCTGCATATGGCTATTGTGCTCCTTCTGTTTTTATACCACATGCTATCCCTAGGGCTTCATGGCTGCATGCTTTTAAGTGGCATCTATATAGGGATGCCTCTAAAACTTGTATTTGAAGGCCAATATCTTGCCTATGCCTTACCTAGGAATATATATTCATTTATTAACCTAATACATATTTATTGAGTGCTTATGTGAGTTACACATTATTCCACACAGTAGGCAAAATAGACAATGTCCTTGTTCACATGGACATAAAGGGGGAGAGGTAAAATCTAATAAATATATAACATCAGATCATGATGAGCTATATTATACCCAAAAACAAGGCAAAATTAAGGGGATAGAGGGACAAATGCTATTTTAGATAGGGTTGTCAGGAAGTCCTCTCTGACGAGGCAGCACTAAAGAGACCTGTACCTCCAAAAGCTAAATGAAAACCTTTCACTGGATAACCCCCAAACACCCCAAACTTTGTCAAGTTTCAGTCCAAAATGAAACTTGTTGTCCACAAACCCCACTAATCTAAGTTCCTGTATTTCTGATTCTAGCCAGTGGCATAACCACTTTTCCAGAAACTTCTGAATCACAATTATACTATATCCAATTAATTAGTCACTAAATCCTATCCATCTATCAATTTAACTTCCGAAATATCTCTCAAATATAAGCCGTTTTTTCTATCCCCACATTGACTACCTTGGTTCTTACCAATTCTCATGTAACCTATTACAATAACCTTTCTATACCCTGCTATACTACTAGCAAAGTAGTCTTTCTTAATGAAAATCTTGGCATGCCATTCACCAGCTTGTACAGTCCCTTCCTTTCACCCTGTCTTAACAATAGACTTCAAAGTACTCAACTTGACACTCACAATCTACTGGGATCTGCACCCCTTCAGCCTCAGTCCTCATTGCCAAGCCATTGCACCCTAAGTTCCAAAAGTGAACCGACCAAACACTGTTCCGGCCCAGAAGGCCTCCTACAAATGTTATCATTTAGCAAATACTTATGTCATTTCTATGATGGTGCTTTCTTTCTCTCCCTATAGAACTATCTACTCCAACCTTTTCTTCCCACAAACCTGTAACACTTATCATATCTCATCACTATTCATTTCCACTTATTAAGTTGTCAGCTTCTTAAGGGCAGCACTCTAGTTACACCTTTGTAATCCTTTTATCTGTATCATACCTGGTACACAATAAAAATTCTATAACTGAAACTACAAAACACTTGTGAAAGAAATTTTTAAAAATCTAAATAAATGAAGAGAGATTCCACATTCATGAATTGGAAGATTCCACATGGTTAAGATATCAGTTCTTCCTAACCTGATCTATAGATTTAACATAATCCCAATCAAAATCCCAGCAAGCCTTGTAGTACCTACCAATAAATGAATGCAAATATTACATGTAAGGTAAAATACCTAGAATAGCCAACACAATACTGAAGTAGAAGAAAAAAGTTGGAAGTCTCACACGTTCTGACTTTTTTTTTTCTTTTTTTAATGAGATGAAGTCTCGCTCTGTTGCCCAGGTTGGAGTGCAATGGCATGATCTCGGCTCACTGCAAGCTCTGCCTCCCGGGTTCACACCATTCTCCTGCCTCAGCCTCCCAAGTAGCTGGGACTGCAGGCGCCCCACACCACGCCCGGCTAATTTTTTGTATTTTTAGTAGAGACAGGGTTTCACCCTGTTAGCTAGGATGGTCTCGATCTCCTGACCTCGTGATCTGCCCACGTTGGCCTCCCAAAGTGCTGGGATTACAGGCGTGAGCCACCACACCCGGCCATGTTCTGACTTTAAAAATTACTATAAAAATACAGTCGTCAAGACAGCATGATATTGGTGAAAGAAGAAACATAGATTAAAAAATACACACACACAGCAGAGAGCCCAGAAACAAGTTACAATGATAACCAACTGATATTAGACAAAGGAGCAAAGGCAATTCAAATGGAGAGAATGTCATCTTTGCAGCAGATGGTGCGGGAACAATTGGAAATCATATGCAAAAAAACTGAATGCAGACACAGATGTAAGCATTCACAAAAATTAACTCAAAATGGATCACAGGCCAAAATGTAAAGTGCAAAGCTATAAAACTTCTAGAAGAAAATATAGAAAGCCTTGGTTTTGGTGATAATTTTTATATACAACACCAAAAGCACAATCCATAAAAAAAAACTGGTAAGTTGAACTTATCACAAATAAAAACTTCTGCTATGTGAAAGATACTGTTCAGAAAATATTTGTAAGACATATCTGATAAAGGTCTTGTATAAAAAACACACATAGCATTTTTGTTTGTTTGTTTTATTTTGGTTTTTTGAGATGGAGTCTCGCTCTGTCACCCAGGCTGGAGTGCAGTGGCATGATCTCGGCTCACCGCAGCCTCCACCTTCGGTTTCAAGTGATTCTCCTGCATCAACCTCCGGAGTAGCTGGGATTACAGGCACCTGCCACCATGCCCGGCTAATTTTTGTCTTTTAGTAGAGATGGGGTTTCACTCTGTTGGCCATGCGGCTCTCAAACTCCTGACCTCGTGATCCACCCACCTTGGCCTCCTAAAGTGTTGGAAGTCCAATTTTTAAATGGGCAAAAGATGTGTATTATTTTATTACAATGAAAAATATGAATACATTTTCATCTACCTCTGTATCTAGAAAACTTGTAAACAATCAAAACCTTGTGAACAATCCTAGTGAATACAGGATTGTTCACAAGGTTTTGATTGTTTACAAGTTTTCTCTTTTTTAGGCCAATGGTAGAATTGCATCTTCCCACAGCAATAATCAGACATGGCCATTGTACTTGGTTTGATCACTGAAACGTAGGGGTAAGTATCATGTGCCATTCTTAAGCAAAAGCTTCCAGAGCAAACAGAACTTCAATATGTTCTGTTTTCCTTCTGGCGCAGCAACTGTCAAAGTTCTAGACAGTGGCTGCATTGGCCTAGTTTAAGAAGAACAATTATGTATGAAAAAGAGCCCTCCGCCATACCTCAAAGAACATTTAACATGAGTAAGAAGTAAACATCTTCCCAGAAGTTTGGGAGGCTGAGTGCGAGGATCACTTGAGCCCAGGAATTCAAGACAATCTTGGGCAACACAGAGATACCCCATCTCTACAAAAAACATGTTTTAAAATTAGCTGGGCGTGGTGGTGTGTACCTGTAGTCCCAGGTACTAGGGGTGGGGAGACAGGGGCGGACTGAGGTGGGAGGATCACTTGATCCCAGGAGGTCGAGGCTGCAGTAAGCCCTGATTGCACCAGTGCACTCCAGCTTGAGCAACAGAGTGAGACCCTGTCTCAAAAAAATAAGAATAAAAATAAATAAAAAATAAAAAAATAAGAAGTAAACTTTTGATGTATTAAAGTAAAAAAACAGCCTGAACAAATGGTTTACCAATGATGATCTGAATGACAGTTTACTGATTAAAATATGTAGATGGTAAATTAACATAAGAAAATATACTCACCATCATGTGTCATTAGGAAATTGAAAAGTAACATATCACTACAAACCTATTAATGGCTAAAACTAAAAAACTAGCAATACCAATTGATGTGGAGCAACAGGAAGAAACTCTTTCTTTTTGGCGAGACAGAGTCTTGCTCTGTCACCCAGGCTGGAGTGCAATGATGCAATCTCGGCTCACTGCAACCTCTGCCTCCCAGTTTCAAGCAATTCTCCTGTCTCAGCTTCCCGAGTAGCTGGACTACAGGTGCGTGTCACCATCCCTGGCTGATTTTTGTATTTTTAGTAGAGACGAGGTTTCACCATATTGGCCAGGCTGGTCTCAAACTCCTGACCTTGTGATCCGCCTCCCAAAGTGGTAGGATTACAGGCGTGAGCCACCACGCCCGGCCAGGAACTTATTCATTGGTGCTGGGAATACATAATGGTACTTTTTGGATGACAATGTTTCTAACAAAGCTAAACATAATCTTACCATATGATCCAGTAATTGCACTCCTAGCCATTTACCTAGCTTATTTGAAAGTTTATGTCCACAAGAAAACCTGCATATGAATGTCTATAGCAGATTTATGCATAATAGCCAAAAGTTGAAAGCAACAAAAATGCCCTTCAATAAGTGAATGGAAAAACAAACTATGATAAATCTACAAAATGGAATATTATTCATCAATAAAAAGAAAGGAGCTATCAACTTATAAAAAAGCATGAATGAATCTTCAATGACTATTACTAAGTGAAAGAAGCCAGTTTGAAAGGGTACAAGATATATGATTCCAACTATATACAATTCTGGAAAGCAAAACTATAGAGATGGTAAAATGATCAGTGGCTGCCAGGGGCTTGAGGCCAGGGGAGAGGTAAATAGGTGAAGCACAGGGGATATTTCAGGCCAATTAAACTACTGGATGATATTGTGATGGTGGATATATGGCATTAGGCATTTGTCAAAACCTAGAGAATTTACAGCACAGGAATAAACCTTAATATGTACAAATAAAAAAATTCATTTAGGGGCTTAGGGGGCTCCCAGATCAAATACAAAAAGTAACCAAAACTCTAACTGTATTACAAGTACATTTACAACCTCATTTAAAGGGGTTGGGGGAAAAGTGTTGACTTCTGTAACTATGAAAATGAATGAAATTTGTAAGATTGAGGGCAAAAGAAACTATACATAAGCACTGTACACTGTACTATACATAAGCACTGTACTGATATGTTACTTTTCAATTTCCTAATGACACATGATGGTGAGTATATTTTCTTATGTTAATTTACCATCTACATATTTTAATCAGTAAACTGTCATTCAGATCATCATTGGTAATAACATAAGCACTGTTATTTCCCATGGGAATATTGGTTAACAATTCTGATACTGCTATACATATATGGTGGAATTGAACAATTATGCAAATAGACAGAAGATGGCGGGAGCCTGGTTTCACATTACTGGAGTGGGAGGTTACAGACAAGCAAGGGAAGGAGGCTAGAATGAGCCATGTGGTAATGGATTAGAGTTTAAGGCACCAGTATTAACTTAGCTTAATGTAGAGACAAATGGTCACATATAGAGATATTTATAGATATGTGTATATATAGGGGTCAGTATATACACATGTTTTTCCTTGCTCTGTCAGTTGACAAACACTAGAAGCAATGACACAGTAGTATGGAGCACATTTAGCACCATTCTCCCATGAAAGAAACCAGGGCTCCTTGGAGAAATGACTCATTCTAGGACTGGGGCAGGAAATATACAAGATGAGCTGGTAGCATCTTATAGTGTCAGAAAGCAAGGAAGTGCTCAAAAACCAAACAAAGCAAAATAAAAAAACTTCATGATTGGAGTATATCAGAGGGACACAGAAGTCAACTGAAAGAGCTCCCAGTGGCCAAAGCTGGAGCAATTGGAGCAAGAAAATAAATAACATAGTATTGAATTATAACCCAAAGTATAAAATAAATATCCATGAGTCCATATTGATATAAATAAATGTATAAGTTAATAAATTGGAGACACAATCTCCTATGCAGAAGTCCAAATAAGTGATGTAGTTGCTTCTGCCTCAAGGAAGTGAGGCATAGCTCCCCATTCCTTAAAAGCAGACTGTCCAGAGTGAATTCCTCCCAAAAAATACAGTAAAAAAAAAGGAGGAGGGGGAGATATCTGGGCCAGGTGCATAGATGAGAGTTTATTAAGTAGTATTAACTCACATGATCACAAGGTCTCACAATAGGCCAAGGAAGCCAGTCCGAGTTCCAAAGCTGAAGAACCTGGAGTCCGATGTTCCAGGGCAGCATCCAGCATGGGAGAAAGATGTAAGGCTAGGAGGTTAAGCCAGTCTAGCCTTTTCATGTTTTTCTGCCTCGTTTATATTCTGGAAGTGCTGGCAGCTGATTAGATGGTGCCCACCCAGATTAAGGGTGGGTCTGCCTTTCCCAGCCCACTGTCTCAAATGTTAATCTCCTTTGGCAACACCCTCACAGACACACCCAGGATCAATACTTTGCATTTTTCAGTACAATCAAATTGACACTCAGTATAAACCATCATAGCAGGTCTTGTATATTATGTAGAAGGCTGAATGTTTATTTGAAGTCTCATGTTGCAGATTAATACTTTGCCATCTGAGATACTTAAGGGGTGGGCATCACTTGTCAGAAATTCAAATACTTTTTAATGCAATATGCCTTTGATAAGAAATAAAGCCTCTAGACACTATTGGAACTTTTCATAAAACTTCACCTTGTACTCATCCTGTATTTGCTTATTTGAGATCTAATTATATCTTGCCTATTTAGAAAGTCCCTTTATTAAAAAGGGAATGGGAAAGAGAACAACCATTTAATTCACCATAATGGTTAATAAGAAAAGCAATAGAGACAATGCATTTTGGTCATAAACTGTGCCTTATTAAAGGATGGGTTTTCTTTCAAATTGCAAAAAGAAAAATTTAGTAACAGCAACCAAAAACACCGTAAGCCTATATACTGTACTGAAATACAAAAGCATAAGCCAAAACTAAGAGTGTCTTTATTTTCTATTTGGATGCAAGCCAAAATCAAACAGAATGACATAGCACCATTCTGCCTCCCTCATGAAGGAAGGAAGGAAGGAAGGAAGGAAGGAAGGAAGGAAGGAAGGAAGAAGGAAGGAAGGAAGGAAGGAGGGAGGGAGGGAGGGAGGGAGGGAGGGAGAGAGGGTGGGAAAAAGAACGGTTTGCGGGAAAAAGACATCAAATAAAAGCAAAGGAATGCAACTTCCAAAGAAATATCCAGTTCCTTACTGACTGTGAGGAAAAAACTTCTCACTGGATTAGTCCTGACATATTAAGAATTAAGAGCAGCCTCTAGTGGCAGATTAAAGATTTTACAAAGTAGCCTTGCAGAAACCAAAATGCGTTCTATTTCTTTTACTACTTGCTCTAAGCAAGCTCAGAGCCAAATTAGCTCATCAACTTTAGCAAGTATGAATAATTTCACCCGGCTTTGAGTGTCCTTAATACTTATATTTTATTTTATTCTTTTTTATACGTAGTTTAGCTAGACTATTATAATATCATGGTGGGGTGGGATGTGGTGGGGGAGGATTTTATTTCAAGGAACAAAGGATTGACTGAAGCCTAAATGAAGACAGATTTGATGAACTGAAGTCCAGTTCTCACTTAGCCTTTTCTATATCCTTAAATGAGGAGTGATCAAAACTAGAAATATCCTAAGGAAAACATAAGTACCTGAGAAACAATGAATTTCCCTGAACTTCATCTCTCCAAAAGGAGTGCCTTTCTCCAACGCTGAAAATGCTAAATGTCTCGTTTTACACACCTGCGTTTCTCCTTCCTCTGAACTCTATCATCCAAACCCTTGGTTTCTCATCACTTATGAAATTAAAAATAAATGAATAAATAAAATGTACTTCCTCATCAGTTATTGTTACAAAGACGCTGTTATCTTGGGATAAACTCAACACGCCGTGATACGGTGTGAGGATTGCCTATCATGGCAGCTGTCTACTATCCACAGAAACAGTCAGAAAGTTTTAGGAACACCCAAGGGCAGGTTTTTTTTTTTTTTTTTTTTTTTTTTTTTTTTTTTTTTTTTTTTTTTTTCTTCTTTTCAGATTTTCACAACGGACAGTACCAGGCAGCTGGGGGAAAATTGCTGAAAGCTGGGACACAAACTGGCGACTCAGAGTGGATAGAAGTCACCCCACCAGAGAAACCAAGGAACTTCACCTACCACCAACCACTTCCCTGGACTTTTTTTTGTTTTGTTTTGTTTTTTGACGGAGTGTCTCCTTGTCGCCAGGCTGGAGTGCGGTGGCCCCGATCTCGGCTCACTGCAACCTCCGTCTCCTGGGTTCAAGGGATTCTCCTGCCTCAGCGTCCCGAGTAGCTGGGACTACAGGCGCCCGCCACCACGCCCGGCTGATTTTTTGTATTTTTAGTAGAGAACGGGTTTCACCGTGTTAGCCAGGATGGTCTCCATCTCCTGACCTCGTGATCCGCCCGCCTCGGCCTCCCAAAGTGCTGGGATTACAGGCGTGAGCCACCGCGCCCTGCCGTTCCCTTGACTTTTAACCAGACTTTTAGAGAAAGTGTGGACTAGTAAAAGGCGGAAACTCTAGCCTGCCTTCCCCTGGTGTGGACACCCTTCCCGGTCGTCAGGAGCCTCAGAGGTTCACCCTCTCCGCCCGTTCCTCTGGGGCCCCGCTTGGGAGCGCAGCGCAGGCCAGGCCGGACCTGGGACGCCGCAGCCCTGGCCCACCAGCACTCTCGGCCCGCCTGTTCTCAGGATCCTGTGCATCCAGCGTTGGGCTGGTGCATCCTGAAGGTCAGAGCGCGGTTCCACCTAGGATGCAAGAGCAAGAGATGTGCGCGGAAAGGCTCCAAGGACGAGGACGAAGCCTCAGGATTCTCAAAATAAATGGTGCGCTTGGCCTTGGAGGGAAAGGAGGAGGCCTCCTGGAAGGTGTAGAGGAGACCGGAAGTCCTGACCAGCATCGAACTCGGATTCGCCGACCGAGATTTCTGTTTGGAGGAACTTGCGGGGCGGCCACATGGAGCCTCATGCGCGTGCCCAGAGTGCAGGACAGGAGGCTTCTGCTGTTGGCGGGGTCCAGTGAACCCCAGGAAGGGCTGGATTGGGTGCCTGGGGCGACGGTTATTCTTGGCCTGGGACTCGGTCACGTCTCCGTGGAAATATTGCTAATTGTTCCTTCACTTGAAAGACGAGACTGTAGACAAAATATTTTTAAACCTTGACGAGCCTGTTACTCCCAAAAGCTTCTCTTCAAATTACTTGGAGGTAGAATGAACCATAAAATAATATTGCCTTCTTTCATGTCCTTATATAATCATTTAATTTTTTAGAGCTTCTCTGCTTCTCTTACACATGTGCTTTCAAGTAAATTAATCTAGATTTTATTTTTTATTAAAAATTCTTACCTCTTCATAGGAATGCTACAATGATGAATTGATATTTGGAAGGTGAAAACTACATAAAATTTGGTGGAATTACTCTATTATTATTGATACAGGAAAACAGTAACTTGATGGGACTGGTAACCCGGGCCATCTGCTATGTTGAATGTAATCATTATTGTAAAAATGCTTTGCCTGTTCAGGCAAAGTGGTGGAGTACAGAAATAATTATCCGGGTAATTCAAATTCCCCCAGAAACTGCAGTCCTGCTTGGAAGGAAAAGTGGATCTCTTCACTGATTTTGTTTTGGTCTTCTCTATTATTATTGTCACATTTAAGTTAATCAGTTGTATAAATGGAATCACTTGGTAACTTTTCCATTTTAATTTCTCTTTCCTGTGATATAAAATGAATTAAGGCCAGATCTGCATTAACAAATTGAGAATTAAATAATACTTGTCCTTTTACAGCAGCCCCACTATTTTGATTTATATTCTGGCATTGTAACAGCAGTTTAAATACAATTCCAATAATTTCAAATATTTTACATCTGATGATTAGTTGCACAATATTTCTGACTAGTAGAGAGGAATAAGATTGATAATGTCTAATTTTTCTTAGGTATATGGTAACCAGAGCAAAGACAGGCATTATGGCTAAAATTAGATTTCCAGTTAAACTTACTTCCCTCAGAATGCTTTTAATTATTAGGACAATTGCATTAATTCTCCTCTTTACTCTGCTAATGTCAACTTTGTCATAGCCCTCAACATCACATAGTACCAATTGTGTTTCAGAAATAATCTCGAGAATTTTAGAAATAAATTATTTTTTCAACACAGGGTTTTTAAATGTAATGTTCTAAAATATCCAGTAAGCAGCTGTAATCAATCGTTATTAACTTTCCTGTCTTCAAGCACAGAAAACATTAACATTTAATATCACAAAAGTAGGCCAGACCACTATTATCAACGTAATAGTCATCATCATTTATATCACTTATTAAATTACTCAGTACAGGAGTGCCAGGAAATGAAATAATATTGTGACTTCACTAGAGGGAGCAATTCGTTTTAGTAAATTGTATTACTTAGCTCTATATATTTAGTAATCCTAGAGTGGCTCTAGACATTTAACATAATTTGAGAATTAAAATGTACAGAATTCATGAGAGATCTCAGTGAAGATGTACTGTCATTTCAAGAGTTGTTTAGAGGTTTTCTTAAACTATCTGAGGAGAAAAGCAGGGCTTGAGAACTCAATATGGAATAAGTCCAAGGTAGTGATACTTTAGCTGAACATCTGTCAGCATTTCCATTTTGTTTTAATTTTCACACATTTGTACTTTTAGAGAAGAAATTACTGTCCACTAAAATTGGTGCAGCATGTAATTCATTAACAGTTCAACAACAATTGCAGCAATAATAGCTAGTTTCCAAGTATCTGGTTATAAATGCAAATAAACTCCAGACTCAGTTGAATAAAGATACTTATGCTGGTTAACCACTTAAGTGACAGATGTTCAGGCCTAGTCACATTTCTGCTATACATTTCTATTACTAGCTATTTATGACAACCTCAACAGTTCACTTAGATTTGCATCCTATTTGATATGTTTCATACTCTTGGTTTTAGCCAGGAAAATGTTTTTAAGCAAAAATTAATATGGAATTAATGCAATTAATAATATTGCTACAAGTATGATTAATTATATTGTTTTGATTACATGTTAAATGTTAATGTTTAATGATATAGATCTGGCCTTTGACAATAAAGTAAAATTTGAGTTACTCTCATTGAATTAATGCTAAATCTAAAAATACAAAAGAAGCTACGTTTTCAAAAATTATGGTATTATTTTATTTTAGAAATAATTCATTCAATACATATTTAGTAAATTTCTACCTAATGATGGATAGTGTTAGGGTGTGAGGATACAAAGATAAGTAAAGATCCATCTAGGCTCACAATTTAATGATCCTTATAAAATGTAATTGTTTTCTAACAATTTAATTCCATTTATGTTTTTAAAAACCTATGTTTTTAAAAGCTTCCTCAAGTCTTTTTTTTTTTTTTTTTTTTTTTGAGACGGAGTCTCGCTCTGTCGCCCAGGCTGGAGTGCAGTGGCTGGATCTCAGCTCACTGCAAGCTCTGCCTCCCGGGTTCACGCCATTCTCCTGCCTCAGCCTCCCGAGTAGCTGGGACTACAGGCGCCCACCACCTCGCCCGGCTAGTGTTTTGGTGGCTCAAGCCTGTAATCCCAGCACTTTGGGAGGCCGAGACGGGCGGATCACGAGGTCAGGAGATCCTCAAGTCTTTTACTGAAAGGAGTGGCTTTTCTCCTTTTCTAATCACTGAGAAACCATGACAAGGACTCAGAGGTTAAAGAAAGTTTTAGTTTTCCAGTACATGAGACATGTTTTGGATATAAATTGTCAATTCTGTCTGCTCCAACTATTTACACTATTTGTTTGTATGTCTATGGGCTAGATGTTCTTCAGACTGCATTTCCCAAACTTTTCCCTAAAACCCTTCTCAAAAAAAAATGCAGTCTGAATTCTTGTGCTACTGCATTGATGGTTTTGATCTTGATTTTTACCTGGGAATGCAGAAAGAGAGCAGGTAACTGATGAATCCCTGGTAATAGTGTATTCCACGTGAAATCTATCTTCTTTCCTCATTATATCATCTAAAATATTTTATAGTCCCACAGTGTTATAACAGACTGAGTTAACCATAGGCTTTTGTGAAATACAATGTATCAAGGTTTCTATGAAGTTATATTCCAAAATATTGAGATGCATATTGTTTGTTGCACTGATAGTGTCATTTCACATATTTTTGTGCTGTGAATTAAAGTATAAATATCAGAGCCACAAAGGGAAAACCAAGACTGAAATATATTAGGGCTAAGGATTACACAGTGAAGATGGACTAATTTTCTTTTAAGTGAAATACTGTGAAAACTCACTTTATGACAAAGAAAAGGAACACTGGATTTCAAAAATGTTCTATATACTTATAATAATGAGATATTTTTATATTGGCATGTAATTTATGGAGACAGTTGAGAAAACAGAAATCCATTAATTTTACATTTTAAAGTTTATCTTCTTTTAAAATTATGTGAGGTTAGTTCCCATTATAGAAAATAAGTACATATCAATAAAAATTATACTCCATATTGAAAAACCTTCTGGCAATGTGTTACTTGTTTATGCTATAATGTTCTTAAAACTAAATCTACAAACATAATGTAAAAGTCGCTTTAGAAGTTAGAAGCCCTAGCCCTTTCAAAAAGGGAACTAAATACATTAATTTTTTTAGTATTTTAATATTTAACATTGAGTCACACATAGCCTTCCAATATGAAGCGTTTAATTGACTCACAGTTCTACAGGCTTAACAGGAAGTATGACTAGGAACCTCAGGAAACCTACAATCATGGCAGAAAATGGACCCTGATGGGGTCCTCCTGTCATCATCAGAAATCTACTTTCTTATACATTTTAGATTCTAAACTCAGACCCATTGAGTTTTTAGAGAAACTTAATTTAATTGCAGTATGTATTGAAAATGAGAGTTCTCCATTCTCCTTAATGATGATTTGTATTACCTCATTTTACCAATGCAAGGAAAATGTATTTATACCTATTTGGAAATCCTTGGCCCTTGGCTTTTTCTGTATTTGTAGTTTATAAATGTTAATCCCAGTGGATCCTAGGGACTGGTAAATGCTCATAGGCTGGGAATGTACTTTATAAGAAGTGAAAAAAACAGACATTCCCTTTCAGTTATAAAGCAAATAATTTAAAAACTTTGAGCTAGAATCTAAACACCTTGGCATAGTAACTAAGGTTTTGAAAGGCATTTATACATAATACATGAATGTTTTTACACATATTTCACTTTATATTTTTTCTACTTAATCTATATTAATAATATAAAACAAAAAGAAATCTGCTGGACAAATAAGGGTTAGCCTGAAGAAGCAGTGATAAGAAAAAGTCCTGAACATAAGATTTTTTTCAAGACAGCAATTGAAGAATGGGCTTTTATATGAACCAGGCTCTTGGGGAAACAGCTCAGAACACTGGGGCTCTATAATGTCAAAAAAAAGTTTACTTCAGACTTAAAGTCAGCATTTTCACATATGTTATTCTACTGATAATAGGATTAATGTCTTAATAACTTTGCAAAATGAAACTATTAACAAAATATTTTACAATTAACGGGCTCTTCATCTTCAATGCACAATAGATAACACATAAATGTTTGTATAACATTTATATATGTTCTACATAAATGTTAAACCCAGTTTCTATGTGGTAAAACTGAGAAGAGTCTTAACTTCAAAGGCAACTGGTAAAAGACTATGGCTTTATTTTCCACATTTCTATTTAAGGAAATATTATTACATTAGGCAGAATTATTGATATGCTTTGGTTCCATGTCCCCACCCAAATTTCATGTCTAATTGTAATTCCCATATGTTGAAGGAAGGGCCGGATGGGAGGTGATAGAATCACAGGGCTGGATTTCTCCCTTGCTGTTCTTGTGATGAAGTTCTCAGGAGATCTGGTTGTTTGAAAGTGTGTAGCACCTCCCCGATCACTCTCTTCCTCCTGCTCTGTCATGGTAAGATGTGCTTGCCTCACCTTCATTTTCTGCCATGATTGTAGGTTTCCTGAGGTTCCTAGTCATACTTCCTGTTAAGCCTGTATAACTGTGAGTCAATTAAACTGCTTTTTTTCATAAATTACCCAGTCTCAGGTAGTTCTTTATAGCAGTGTGAGAATGGACTAATACAATTATCTAATAAGGAGTATTGCAGATATATTGCTGTTCTTATATTATCCCTACAATAATTTCTAAGTTGTTTTTAAGAATTAGGACATGAACTCATCTTCTCTAATTCTTTTTATTATTCAAGAAAAAAAAACTATGTCTCTTAAAGGACCCCAAAATTGTGAGTATTACATAAAGAATTAAGAATTTAACATCCTGCCAGGGGCTGATTATGGTGGCTCATGTCTGTAATTCCAGCACTTAGGGAGGCTGAGGCAGGCAAATTCCTCATGCTCAGGAGTTTGAGACCAGCCTGGGCAATGTGGTAAAACCCCGTCTCAAAAAGAAAAATTAAAAAAAAAAATTAACTGGGCATGGTGGCCCATGCCTGATACCTGTAGTCCCAGCTATAGACTGAGGCAGGAGGTTGGCTTGAACCTAGGAGGTGGAGGTCGCAGTGAACCGAGATTGTGCCACTGCACTCCAGCCTGGGTGAAAGAGAGAAACCCTGTTTCAAAAAAAAAAAAAAAAAAAATCCTGTCAGGGATGGTGGTTTATGCCTGTAATCCCAGCACTTTGGGAGGCTGAGGCAGGAGGATATCTTGAGCTTAGGAGTTCAAGACAAGCCTGAGCAACATAGTGACCTCATCTCTACAAAAAATTAAAAATTAGCTGGTGTGGTGGCATGTGTTTGTAGTCCCAGCTACTCAGGAGGCTGAGGTGGGAGGATCACTGGTGCCCAGGAGTTCAAGGCTGCAGTGAGCCATGATTGTGACACTGCACTCCAGCCTGGTGACAGAGCAAGACAAGAAGAGGAAGAGGAAGAGGAAAAGGAAGAGGAGGAGGAGGAAGAAGAAGAAGAAGAAGAAGAAGAAGAGGAGGAGGAGGAGGAGGAGGAGGAGGAGGAGGAGGAGGAGGAGGAAGAGGAGGAAGAAGAAGAAGAATTGTGTAAGTTTGGTTTACTGACTGAAAGTTTAACACATGTATGGCATATAATGGACCGTCCTGATAAGCCTCAAACAGTATTAAAGAAATGATTCTCAGTAAATGATTTGTGCTTATCTTCTTTGTACTTTGTGATATGCAAGTTAGCTTTAGATTTTAGAAATCATTCTAACGCAGAGTGTTTTTACTTTAAAATGAAGCCAAAGTTGGGAATCTGAATCTTAGCTTCAAGAAATACGTTTATACTGGAGAAGCCTTAAAAAAAATCTTTAGACCAAATACTAATGAGAGGTATCTTCGTCTGTAATGGTCTTTTGGTCTTTCTGCTTCGTATCTAGATACTGGTGTTAACCGGGAAAACACTTAAATTACATTCCATGGATCTGCAGAAAGTTCACTGTGTCACCTAAGATGGTACTTCTACAAGGCTTTGGAGCTTTGGGTAAGGGAGTGCCTCTAAAATTTGCTGGTTTATTGAAGAAAACTAAGTGTATCTTAGATTAAATGGGAAAGCAGCCTTATGGCCATTTTGTAAAGTTTATCCAACATTCCAGTCTAGGATTTTTCTGAACTACCTTTTTTATAGGTGGTAATCCTGCCTATGTTTCAATTTTTCCAATGTGGAAGTCATTATTGTGTTAAAGAATTTGAGGCCAGGTGTGGTGGCTCACGCCTGTAATCCCAGCACTTTGGGAGGCTGAGGCGGGTGGATCACGAGGTCAGGAGATTGAGACCATCCTGGCGAACATGATGAAACCCCGTCTCTACTAAAAAAAAAATACAAAAAATTAGCCGAGCATGTTGGCGGGCATCTGTAGTCCCAGCTACTCGGGAGGCTGAGGCAGGAGAATGGCATGAACCCTGGAGGCGGAGGTTGCAGTGAGCTGAGATAGTGGCACTGCACTCCAGCCTAGGCGACAAAGACTCTGTCTCAAAAAAAAAGAATTTGAAGCATCAAAAAATGCTTCCATATATTTTGTTGAGATCTATGATTCTACACCATTTAGCCTTTTGTTCTTTTTCTCCCCTTTGAAGAAACATAGGATATGCAGAATATATCTATGATTTCTTCCCTGCACTACTGCTTTAAATACATGTATAGATACCATGTCATTCCTTAGTCTACTCAAGGTTAAACATCACCAGTTGACTGAAGCACTCCTCATGTTATGTTTTGTTGTTTTCACTATCTTAATAGTACTTTAGTGCTCTCAATATCTTTACCAATGTCTGTCATACTATACGACTCAAGCTATAAACAATATCCTAGATTGGTGTATGTCTAGAAGTGAACTATTAATACCTGATAGGAAACCTTTATTCAATTGATACAGACAAAAAACACATAATAGTTTTAAACAGACTTACCATTGCTTCATATTGAGATTGCTGCATAACAAATTACCCCAAAACTTAGCCTGGTGTCATGGTGCATGTCTGTAGTCACAGCTATTTGAGAGGCTGAGGTGGGAGGAACACTTGAGCCCAGGAGTTCAAGGCTGTAGTCTGCTACTATCATGCCTGTGAATAACGACTGCACCCCAGCTTGGGCAACATAGTGAGATCTTATGTCTAAAAATAAATAAAAAATAATTTAGAAAAGTAGTGGCTGAGAACAACAATAAACATTTATTATTTCACACAGTCTGTGTGGCTCAGGAATTTGGGAACAGCTTGGCTGGGTGATTCTGGTTCAGTGTCTCTCATGAGATTGTGGTTGACATTTCAGCTGGGGCTACAATCCTCTGAAAGCTGTCTGAGGCTGAAGGTCTGCTTCTAAGATGGCTCACTCACATGGCTGTCAAGTTTATTCTAGCTCAGTTTCTCACCAATGAACTTCTCCATAGGACTGCATGAGTATCTTCATGACATTATATGACGGCTGTCTTCTCCCAGAATGATCTGAGAGAGAGAGAGAAACAAAGAGATCCAAGCCACAATATCTTTTATGTGCTAGCCTTTGAAATCACACATTGTCATTAACGTAATACACTACTGGTGCACAGGTCAGCTCTATTCAGTATGGGAGGGGGCTACACAGTAGTGTGAGTACCAGAAAGCAAGGATTATTTGGAGGTCATCTTGTAGGCTGGCACTAGCGTCTAACCTCTATCTCCCAATGACTAACCTCCATCCTACATGCAAAGAATACTTACATATTCTCAAGGCCATCAAAAATCTTGTTCCATTACAGCATCATCTCAAAGGCTATAATCTTGCTGTTCCAAACAGACCCAGATGTGAATAAGGCTTTTTGAGTGTGGTTCCTTGAGTATAGCTCCTTGAGTAGAATTCCTTGATCTGAAGATCTGTGAACTAAAGAGATAAAAAGTATGCTCTTCTTTACCCACATACACACCCAACATACAATGATGGGCCATAAATAAGATAACCACTATAGACACTCCTGTTCAAAGTGTGGAAAACAAAAGGCATATAAGAATCACTGATCCGTAGCAATTTTGAAATCTGGCTAGGCAAATATTGAACAGTATTCATTCCTACTGCTTCCTGGGAATGATTCTCTATGACTCTTGGTTTAGACCTTTGAAGTTTTGGCTCTATCTTCTGAACCAGCTTATTTTTCCATGAAAAAGGTAGCCTAGGTTTGCAGCTGTATATTTTTCCTAGTCTGGCTCCTGCCAGTAGAAATTTGGAGGTACAAAAGCCTCTTTTAGTGTGTTCTCTTCAGTCCAACCTGTTGATGTTTCTAACAGTGAAATACTCTTAAAAACTTTGTGAGTCTCCTGTGAATCTTACTGGGGTTAATTTCATTATACAAAAGCCACACCCACAAATCTGTTTGAAATAAGCTCTGCTCTACTTAGAGCCTGTGCCGAGATTATTCTTAAGCTTCTTAGAACCTCTAATGTGACTCAATGGTTCTCTGAGGTACAACCTTAGATCTTTCTAAGGTCTTAGCAAAGGATTTTATAACCACATCCTCAGCTTCATTTTTACACCATAGTTGTCTGACATCTGGTAGTGTCTGAGTTTGATCTTTGTCCAGAAGCCATTTCTTTGTTTTAGCATTGTTTCCCATCTTGAGAGGCTAGCAATTTTCAAGGCCAGCAAGTTTCAGCTCCTTTTGGTTTGACAATCTGTCCTTTAGCTTATCTTCTTCTCTCTCACATTTTACTATAAACAACAAGAAGAAACCAAGTGGCACCTTCCAAACTCTGACTGGAAATTTTTTACCTAGATCATCCATTTTATTAGATACAATTTCCAGTTCCACAGTATTGCAGGTAACTGTATTGCTTAACTTTCTGCCACTGTATTAAAACTATCCCCTTTTCCTCCGGTTTCTGATAATGTTTTCCTCAGCAGAAGCCTCCTCAAAGACATCAGGCTTATTAATAATAGTCTATTGAAGACATCTTCAGCTGTCACTAACACTCTCTTCAACATCTTTCAGTTTCTGCCATTGCCTAATTCCAGTGCCTCTCCTATATATTTAAGATGTGTTAAAACGGGAGCAACTCACTTCCAAATTTATTAGTTGTCTATTCATGTGTAGGAAATAACCACAAAACTTGATGACTCAAAACAACAATAACCATTTATTATCTCATTCCTGAATTTGACAGCTACTTAGCTAAATGGTTCAGGGTGTCTAATGAGGTTGGATTCAAGATACTGGCTGAAATTGCAGCATCTAAAAATTTGACCATGGCTGTAAATTCTGCTTCCAAGATGCTCCCTCACATGGCTGTTAAGTTCATGCTGGCTGTTGACAGGCAGCCTCAGTTGCTTATCACATGGACATCTTCTTAGGGCTGTCTGTGTGTCCTTATGACATGGCAGCTACCTCCTCCAGAGAGAGTGATCAAAAGGAAAACAAGGCAAAAGTTGCTGTATATTTTACGTGCTATCCTTGAATGCCACACATCGTTATTTCCACAATATTCTATTAGCTACATAGGGAAACTTCATTCATTGGAGAGGGGGTGGGGCATGACATTGCAGGGGAATGTGAATTATAGGAGCCTGGAATCACTGAGGCCATTGTGGAGGCTGGCTATCATATTCACTGAAGTTCCTGATAATTTAATTTTGAGATGCTTCATTCCTTTTGGTATTAATTGATTTTTTTAAACCTAAACTGTACCCCAATCTATCATTAAGTTTTAGTTATAGTTTCAATTCTGTATTTCAACCTCTTCAGATTTTTTTATCAACAATACTCTTGAGCTTTGAATTATTAAGCATTCTAAGTTATAAAATTTTTGAAATCCAACTTATTAATAAAAATGTTGCTAAACATTTGTGTCTCCAGGCCTATATACACTTACAAAGTTCATAAAATAAGTACATATATCTTTACCTGCACCATTATAGAAATGACACACACACTAAATTCACTTTTTTGTTAGATATAAATAGGAGTCTAGTTCCCCCATGCACTATGATAATATAGTATACTAAGCAGTGGGCAACTCCAGGTTCACCAGGAACTCTAATATATTTTTTTAACGACTAGATTAATTATACTGACAAAAACCTTAAGAACTGAGTACTAAAGATTATAAGTTCTAAATTTTCTAATTTGGAAAACTGAAACTTATAATCGAATTGCTAGAGTTGTACACAAAATACTAGCCTCTGGCAAAATTACGAGGTAGGATAAAGTCATCAAGAATAGAGATGATATGGTTGTTTTCTCCCCTTGGATTTAGCAAGGTGCCTTATTTCCATTAGATCATTAGCAAATATTTCTTAATTGATGAACTTGTTAATAAATTATTGGCAGATTATGCCCTCAAGTCTCTTGGTATCTGTATTAGTCAGTTTTCACGCTGCTGATACAGACATACCCAACACTGGGTAATTTACAAAAGAAAGAGGTTTAATGGACTTACCATTCCACATTGCTGGGGAGGCCTCACAATCAAGGCAGAAGGCAAGGAGGAACAAGTCACGTCTTACATGTATAGCAGCAGGCAAAGAGAGAAAGAGTTTGTGCAGGGAAACTCCTCTTTTTAAAACTATCAGATCTCATGAGACTTATTCACTATCATGAGAAGAGCATGGGAAAGAATTGCCCCCATGATTCAGTTACTTCCTACTGGGTCCCTCCCACAATATGTTGGAATTCAAGATGAGATCTGGGTGGGGACACAGCAAAACTATGTCAGTATCCAATTCCTCTTTCCCAAAGGAACCTTCCCTTGGCACCATAAAAATGCCCCCAGTGTTCCAAACTGAGAGTATTTTTAAATCTCCAACTATACAATCAAACTTTGACTATTTCTGATAAGGAAAAAGTTGGACATTCTAAGAAAATTTAGGGAGCATTTGTTGTCAATGCCTTAATCTATAATAGACTATCTAATGGTGTAGATTTCCTAATAAAACTGACAAATAAATGAAAAGTTTGAGGCAAGCTTCTGACTGCCTTGCAAACCATAATAATTGTCATTTCTTGATCTCTCAGTAAGGTCAGTCTTATATGAACATGTTGATTGTTTCATTCTTTACCAAACATCTGGACTTCCTGATGCTGGGATTCTAAAACTTTATTTCTTTTTAGCTGCCTTGCCATGTGTGATTCCCTTTCTTGTTCATCCAACTTAAGAAACTCCTCTGGAAATAAATAGCATTTCTGAGTTTTGTTAATAACTTTCTCATTCAGTCACATAAGTTCAAAAACTTGAAGTTACTTGTTCTTTCTCTAAACCCTGTCATCCATTATTTTGGTGGTCTTCCTCAGCTTTGTCTTCCTTTTTTCTCTACCATAATCCCAGTTTAAACCCTTTAGTTTAGTTCTTGTTGCAGTTCATCTGGCCACATATTATTGCCCCATTAACTCACTAAAGCACAGCATCTTTCCGTTTATTCACTGGTCAGAAACTCCAATGGCAATCCCATATCCTCACTGCCTGTACAATAAACTCTAAACTTCTTAGCTTAGTTTTCTATGCCTGCCACGTTCTAGTCACAGTTTAGTGTTCCAGACTTATCTTCCACTATTACTTCACACTGGATTATTCTTGGTTCACCAAACTCATCCCACATCTACCATCAAGTGTTGATTTTTTTTCTTTTCTTTTTTTTTTTGTTTGAGATAGGGTCTCACTCTGTTGCCCAGACTGGAGTGCACTGGTGTGATCTCGGCTCACTGCAATCTCCACCTCCCAGGCTCAAGTGATCCTCTCACCTCAGCCTCCAGAGTAGCTGGGATTACAGGAATGCCAACACACCCAGCTAATTTTTGTATTTTTTGTAGAGATGGAGTTTTGCCATGTTGCCCAGGCCGGTCTCAAACTCCTGGGCTCAAGTGATCTTTCCACCTCAGCCTCCCAAAGTGCTAGGATTATAGGAGTGAACCACTGTGCCAGGTCTCCCATCAAGTCTTTACTATGCTTTTTACTCTGCCAGAAATGATTTTCTGATGCTTTAATTAAAACCCTGCCCAGCCAGGCATGGTGGCTCACGCCTGTAATCCTGTAATCCCAGCACTTTGGGAGGCTGAGGTGGGCAGATCACGAGGTCAGGAGATCGCGACCATCTTGGCTAACACGGTGAAACTCCGTCTCTACTAAAAATATAAAAATTAGCTGGGCGTGGTGGTGGGACAGAGTGAGACTCTGTCTCAAAAACAAACAAACAAATAAACAAATAAATAAATAAATAAAACCCTGCCCATCTTTCAAAGTCAAAATCAAAAGAAATCTCAAACATGATGCCTTGAGCATCCCAGCTAGAAGTATTCTCAATCATTTCTGAAAGCCCATCATACTTTGTACAACTCCTAAGGTATTCACTGAATTCTAACATAAATTTCAGTTATTTGCCTACATGATTTATCTCTTCTTATGTATTTTAAGCTTCCTGAGAGCATTGGTTACCATTTTACGCAAAGTGGTTAACACATTTGCCTTACTTAAAAGTGGTTCTTCATGAGTTGGAAACATGAAATGAGTTGGCTAAGTATTATACATTGGTTTGGGGGTGCTGGGTAGGAGCACAGTATAGTGTGGTTAAGAGAAAAACCTTCAGAGGTCAAATGATCCCAGATTTAAATTCAATTTTACTAATTCTTAACTGAATGATCTTGGACAAATTAATTATTAATCTCTTGGTACCTCAAGTTCCTCATTGGTAAAATGGGAATAACAATGCCATTTCACAGATTTGTTGTCAGAATTAAATGAGATATAAATTAGGTACAAAATACTTTTTTTTTTTTAAGACAAGGTTTTGCTCTGTCACCTAGGCTGGAGTGCAATGGTGTGATCACAGTTCACTGCAGCCTTGATATCCCAGGCTCAGCTTATCCTCCCACCTCAGCCTCCAGAGTAAGGCATGCAACACCATGTCTGGCTAATTTTTGTAGAGATTCGGTTTTGCCATGTTGCCCAGGTTGGTCTTGAACTCCTGGGCTCAAGCAATCCTCCTGCCTCAGCGATCCTCTCCAAGTGCTGGAATTACAGGCTTGAGCCACTGCACTTTGCCAAAACACTCATCTTAATGAATAATTATGATTTTCTTATCCTCTATTGTGCCTAGAACAGAGTCTTGTAATAGTGCTCAACAACTTTTTATTAAACAATTTAGAAAACAAAAACATATTATTAATTTTGATACATCTTAAATATTCACGTGTATTTAACAAGAAAAATCTTAGATATAACAGAGAGGATAGAAATGGCAGGGTAGAGTATGGAAATAAGATGCTGCATTTTTTAAAGTGAGTGAGAAGAAATTTAATTTTTGACACAGACTGTGTCATCATCTTAACAACAGAATATGCTGGGAATTTCTTAATATTTTCTAATGGGAAAATTGGAGAAAGCCAATTACCTATTGTTAGTTCTAATAGTTCACATCTTAAATTACACATAAAAATGTTTAAATACTGAAGCTTATGGGAGGCCTGGGCAGGCTTCAGATTCTCAGCCAGTGGGGAATTTTTGTGCCAGACCACCCACTGCGAAAGTGAAAAGTTGGTACCTTTGCCAGTGTGGGTATCTCTTCAGAGGAGTGCTCTGGGCTATTGTAACCATTTCCCCCAGGAGGACTGAGGGGAAAAGAAGACATGAGAAATTACTGGACAAACACTGTTTGTCCAAGTTTCAAAGTAATAACCAAAACTGGAATTAATGCCCTTAACATCACCACTCTCCCTAACCTAAATCTGTTTACATAGATTTGGGATGACTTGTTTTGAGTCTGCTTCTTTTGGGGACACAAACTTATATGAATAAAGCTAGAATTTCAAGGCAAGTCACGCTAATTAGTTATAGTTTGATTCAAATTTTTTTGTTTATTTTTAATCATCTTTCTCAAAAACATCTTTAGAAACAAGTCATTCAAGTAGTAATGCTAAAATGGCATTTACATTTGAAATTCTATTTCATTTTTGGGGGATAAACTTATAAAAACAAAAGAGACATCCAAATATTGGTAGGTTAAACCCGGAGAAGGTGTGGAAAGGTGCACCTAATCTTTACTCATAACGTTTACATTTTGTAAAGACTAATATTTAACATATTTTATTTTAAAGATATCATCTCATCTATAATTAGGAACAGTGTGAAAATCTAGTGTCTTGGACTAATGTAGAGCAGCTGTTTATGAAAGTGCCTGAAACATAATAGACCTTCAATAAATATTACTGTGTTGGCAAAAAAGCTTAACAGGTGTGGGTGTGTGTACACAACTCTCCTTCCTCACCCCCTCAATAATTCCCAGGCAGTGTTAGTAGAGGACCACTAGAAGATGAAATTTTTCTGCTTACACATGAGCATCTGAGGATCCCAAAAGACTATCTCAAATCCTGGTTTCAGAGGCACTTTTTTTGCTCTCTAGGGGAGAGACTATTTATGGGGGAGGGAGGGAACACCAGTCTATTGAATCAGGAAACCTTTTCCAAGTGACAGAAACCCAATTTGAACCACCTTAGGCAAAACAGGAAATATGATGACCAGAGTAGCAAAATCTCAGGAAGGACATTTAACTGGACCTCCAGAATCATAGTGAAGGACAGGAGAGAGAGCAGGACTATCTCTCTCCAACTCTGATCCACGCTTCTCTCTGAGTCTGTTCTTTTGGGACTAAAATCTTCTGCCCTGGAGAACCTGGACTTTTGACAACTCATCGCTTCATGTTGAAAAGCACTGCTTCTCTTTTTGAAATTATCATTTGAAGATTCCTGTGGAAGGACACAAAAGGCAGCCAAGCTCACGCGCCTACTCTTGTGAATACAGAGATCAGTTCTAGAATTGGCAGCATCCGTTAGAACAATGTAGCACAAGTAAAGAGAAGAACAGGATCCCCCGCAAAAGGACAGTTCTGTTTCCAGAAAGGGGGACGTGCTGGGGAGATAAAATAAGTATTTATAAGATTATATTTTTAAAAACCAGAATTATATTTACTAAATGTGAAATAAAGGTATCGTTTTCAATTGCTTTCTATTTTACATAAATTGTTTTTCTTTGCCTTCTAGTGCTTATCTCATCTTTCTTCTGGCACAAATGCTTTTCTTACACAGCATCACTAAGTCCTATCCCTTCCCTCCTCCAAATCTGCACTTAATATTTACTTCCTTGGACTTCAAGTAAAATTTGGTGAATTGATTACGTTTGTTTCTCTCTGTTTTGCCCAGAGTGCTGTTAAAGTTGCAGCGGAAAAGAAAAATAAAACCCCAAGTGCAGAGGAAGAGAGAGACCATAATAGATGAAAAGTGATGAAAAATTTGGGAATATAGAATGTAGGTGGTGTATTTATTACAAAGCAACAGATTGCCCCAAAACGTAGCATCTTAAAATGATAAATATTTGTTATCTCATCCCAGTTTTGAGGTTGAAGAATCTCACAGCAGTTTAGCTGGGTAGTTCTAGCTCAGGGACTCTCAGGAGGTTGCATGTACATTGTTTTCTGGGGCTGCCATTATTTGAAGAGCTGGAGAATCTGCTTCCAAGCTCATTCACATGGCTGTTGGCAGGAGGTTTGAATTTCTCACCATAAAGCTGCTCATGAAATACTAATTACAATGGAAAAAGCATAATGTTAATAGAGAAGCTATCAAATAACTTTTAAATATTAAAGTAATGAAGCAGACACCACCTTAAGTAAAGTAATGAATTAACATAATCAAGTATTGAAAAATCACTATGTGTGCCTCCTGATATGATGCAGGAAGAACATGGCAGCAGTATGATATCCTGAATATCATAAAAATATATAATCTGAGTCTAATCATGCAAAAATAGCTCAAAGGGCAAGCTGTGAGATGCTACGAAATTACTGATCTCTAATCTTCAAACGTGTTAAGTTCATAAAAGTGTGTTAGGTGCTTTGATATGGTTATGGAAACACACAGGAGGGGCATGTTGACCTAACCTAACGTCAGAGTGTCAGGGAGGCCTTTCCCAAAGTAGGGACGTCTAAGCTGAGATCTGGAGTTCACCTTAAAAAGGGTCAATAGGGGTGAAGAGAAGCAAAAAAGGAGTGAACAGGTCATAATGTACAAGGCCAAGGAAAAAAATCACTTGATCTTATGCCAACTGATATGTGTGTATGTGTGTGTATATATGTATATATACATGACCATACATATGTATATGTGTATATTTTTGTAATTACATGTATATATATAAAGAAGGTATGTGTATGTATGTGTGTGTGTGTATGTATATATATATATATATATATATACACATATATATCCTTTTCTTAATATCAGCAAGTTGGCTGCTTTTCCTATCATGTCTAAAATGTCACATCAAACTGCCTTGACAAGTTGTCCATTGCTTTAGTGTGGGAAATGTGCACTGAAACACATGTGAAAGAGTAAAACATCTTTACCTTTGATTGGCTCGGTTACTATAATCTCTATCTTTTTCTTTTACTACTCATCTCATAAGATAACTAGGAAATATTATTTTCATAGCACTTTTAATTTATGAGTCATATTTTCTAATCACATCAGCAGAAAGTGATACAGAAGACTAGCAATTCTTTGGTCCTGTCATATTGTGCCTAACTTGAGTCCTATTTTAGTTCTGACTCTGACATTCATTACCCAGGCAGCCTGAGGCAAGTTACTTCTGAGAATCAGTTTTCTTATCTGTCAAATAAGGAAATAATATTATCTACTTTATAGTATTCTTGTGAGAAGTGATTGAGATAATATTAATATATAAAAGGCACTGGCACAATTCCTGGCTCATAGAAAGTACTCATCAAACTATCTTCTGCATCACTGTGTATTGTTATACTTAGAAATGGTTATGAATAAAATAAAGGTAAAACGTGTTAAGAGTACTGTGAAAATAATATTGACCCATGGCTTTATGAGAGTATAGATAATTTTTTAAATTATAGTAATTGAGACAACCAAAGAAAATGTGTCAAATCTGTTACCTTTTTGTGAGTTTCCAGTCATCTTCCCCCTAGGTTTCTGGAATCTCCAGCCATCTACCTCTCCCTGCAATGCCGACCCGAACTGGTTTTCCACTAGACACTGGGGTCTTTGAAAGTTCTGCAGGCATTGCAAAACCCACTGCATTAAAATTCATTAAAATTTCTCTTCCATTCCAGTCCCTATCATTTTATTTATTTGTTTGTTTATATATGCATTATTTACTTATTTAGCACAATGAGGTGAAACTTTTTTTTTTTTTTTTGGTATATATTAAGAGTTACCAAATGCTCCATGGATGTTTCATCAAAGGTAATACAATTCTTCACACTGTTTGCAGTGAAGTGTGTCTAGTTTGTTGTTTAGGTAACAGCTGGAAAGTAGAAGTGGATATGGTTAGTGTTCTAAGGAATATTCTACCACCCATAAGTTCATCAAAACTGTGTGAGGCCTACTGGACAAAAATGAGTAGAAATAAAAATAACTATAACTTGTTTGGTCTGTGACCCTAATCGAAGTCTGATTGGGTTAAATCTTTCTTTTTCTTTCTTTCTTTTTTTTTTAGACAGAGTCTTTCTCTGTTGCCCAGGCTGGGGTGCAATGGTGAGATCTCAGCTCACTGCAACCTCCATCTCCCGGGTTCAAGCAATTCTCCTGCCTCAGCCTCCCAAGTAGCTGGAATTACAGGTGTCCCCCACCACTCCCGGCTAATTTTCTGTATTTTTAATAGAGACGGGGTTTTGCCATGTTGGCCAGGCTGGTCTCGAACCCCTGACCTCAGGTGATCCACCTGCCTCAGCCTCCCAAAGTGCTGGGATTACAGGCATGAGTCACCACGCCCGGCCTGCGTTAAATCTTTTTTGTTGTTTTTGGATCAGCATTTTAAATTTCTCAGGTTTTTATATCTCTAAGAATAAAAAAAAAACTTTGTCCATAATATATTTTGATACACTATATTTTACTACAAATTGTGAGCAGTGAAATTTAAAAAAGCGTAAAGTAAGGAAGAATTGGACATCATAATCCCTTAACCAGTAAAATGACTCTAGACAATTGCGAGCTGGAAACTTCTGTTATCTATGTGTCTTCCACCTTTTATACTTCCCTTACCACACATATTCCTGAAACTAGATTTTTCAAAACTTCTTTATTTTAATAATGTATTAGGAAATACTAAAATTTGTTCAGTATCTTAGGAACCCTGATCGTGGTTCACCATCCTGAAACTGCTCTAATGTAGGGAAGATGCTAGCAGTGTTGAAAAACATTATGATGGAATTTCTGCTATAGAATTCTTTTACACTTCTAGTTTGTTGGGAAAAGGATTAGAAATTAATTAGAATTAATCTGAGATTTAATTTATGCCAATTCAATAGATTTTAATGTCTTTGAACTCTTGTTTTTGTGAACAAAGATTTTAATTATAACATTTGATCAATAGGCATTTATTGAACATCTACTCTGTTACAAGGTATTGTGCCAGGCCACCACAAGAAGCCAAAAAAAAAAAAAAAAAAAATGACCCGCAAAATCTTAATTCATAATAAAACACCCCATATGGTAATTGCCAAAGGAGTAATATGGATGAAAGTTAGTTTGGGAGTATGGGAACAATAATTGCCCAGAAATAAAATGAAAAAGTAAAAAGGGAGAGAGTCATGAGATTTAGAATTAACCTCTAAGTGAGATTTTGGAAGAAGTTAGAAAGGAAGGCCGGGCGCGGTGGGCCAAGCCTGTAATCCCAGCACTTTGGGAGGCCGAGGTGGGCGGATCACAAGGTCAGGAGATCAAGACCACGGTGAAACCCCGTCTCTACTAAAAATACAAAAAATTAGCCGGGCGCGGTGGCGGGCACCTGTAGTCCCAGCTACTCGGGAGGCTGAGGCAGGAGAATGGCGTAAACCCGGGAGGCGGAGCTTGCGGTGAGCTGAGATCCAGCCACCGCACTCCAGCCTGGGCGGCAGAGCGAGACTCCGTCTCAAAAAAAAAAAAAAAAAAAGAAGATAGAAAGGAAAAGAAGGAGCCAAAGAAGGGTGAAATGTGGCAGCCCTTCTGTGAAGTTAAAGATATGTTTCAACCAAGTTCTAATCTAATGAGTAGCAGGATGACAATGAAGGTGTTTCTCAATTGTACAAGGAAGATACATCACAATAAAATACTGCTGAGCCGATAAAAAGAGTATTAGCACAAGAAAAACAGATGCATTTGTGTGAAAAGATGTGTAAAATTTAGTACATAAACTTTACAAACTTTTCAGTGTTTTCTTGGAACACATGAATTTGACAATGTGTGTGAGTCCACAGATGGTAGTTTCAGGGAAGGAGGAGCTTTCAAGGTGAGAATGGCAAACTGGAGATTTCTCACTTTGGTGGCCATAATGCCAACGGTCATATTGCCTGGGTGAAAGAAGCCTGCTCACTCACTCTCCCAGCCTCTCCAGCATGCAGTGGCGCTTTATTAAGGAGTGTGCACAGTTCTTTTTGTGCTCTGAAAAGACAAGCTATACAATATTGCATGCTTTACTTATTCTACCTGAAACTTTTATTGTTCATAGAAGCACTCCATATTCATAAGTACAAATGGTTTACAGGTAGACTCTTGACTGAATAAAATAATGTGTCATATCTGGAAAAGTGAACACTACAAACAATCTGAAGCCTTAATTCAAAAGAGAAGATAAGCGGGGCATAATCCAGGAGCAGCCAAAATTCTGGGGAGTTGCCTGTTGTAGAAGAAGTGCAATAATAAAGAAGGAAATGAAGAAGGTAGAAAATAAAGGGAAGGTAAAGAAAAGGAATGGAGAGAGAGACTTAAATTTCTCTCATCCGTGAAGCTGTGTTGATTCTCTGACAAGGCATGTTGTGTAAATGCAGGGTCCAGCAGAGACTTTGTGTTGCCAGGCTGCTCCAGCCACTGTGGTCTCATCCTCTCTCCACCTCCATGGTGGCACCCCACCCAGATTCCTTTCTTGTCAAACTTGTTTCCAGTCACCCAACCCCTCTAGTCTGTGACCTCTTGGTCAAACTGTCTGTTACCCAGGACACAAATAGATCGAGGGTGTCAGATAACATGGTAATTTGGTGGGGAGAAGAGGGTTTGAGTGAACACTGCAATACCCTTTAGAATACTCCTTTCCCCAACTACTCAAACCCCTAAAAGTAAATTGCCCTTTCTCCACCTACGTTTCTCTATCTCTAAGTCACTGAAAAGCAACTGAGCATGTGATTCATAGTTCTTTGTATTTATTTGCTTCGATGCATTCGTTGTCTCTCTAGAGCTAACTTAGTGGAACATTTGAGTCAATTCTATTTTTCCTGGGAGAGTGGGACAACATCAAGTTGGGTGCTGACGAAGTTGAGCTGTATTGCTCTATAGGAATGACATAGAGCATTGTGTGCACTGAAGTTAGAGCAGTGACACTACAAGAAGTGATGAACACTCTGTAACCACATCTTAAACAGAAAGCCATTTTCACTGAGAACGAACTGATTGGTGATGTCCAATTAGTACACATACACAGCACTTGTCACATTGTTGATGCCTGCTGAGACTCTGGAAAGGCTTGTTTACTGCATGTCTCTGCTGCCACCCTCCAACCCCTGCCAGAAATTCTCAGGATCACTACACAGGCTGTGAACACACTGAAGCAGGAGCAGTGGCCTTTGAAGAAGCTAGGATGTGACCTTGAGAGTAGTGCAACGATGCAGAGTTCTCAGCAGACATGTACACCACCACAGCCACTTTCTCACACCCCTAAGCACAGAGATTTGAGTGAATGCTCTCAGCAAAACTTCTGTTTCAATAAACAAGTCAGAGGTAGGGTCCAGTTTGAGGCTGAGTGTGCCATCTGTTCGAATATATATATATATATATATATATATATATAATATATATACACACACACATATATATATATTTACTAAGAGGTTATAATGAGTCAGGCATGCATTTAAATAAAACTCTTTTGTATAAGAAAAAAAAATCTTCTTACGAGGTACAGGAATTGCTCTTCAGGTTGATTGGCAATTCCTGAAAGACCTAATAACATCACATCTCCCTTTTGCTTGCACCCACCTTATCTCAGATTTTTCTTCAATGTTGGTGGGGGTGTGGGGGTTGTGGAGGGAACAGAGGTTAGGCAGAGGGAGAGAGACAGAGATACAGAAACAGAATCATCTTCCTATTCAGGAATTTGCTGAGTGCCTGAGCCAGTAATGTTTCCAGGTGAGGGCACAGGAACTTAGGATGTGCACTGTCTTGAATTCTTCCTTCAGCTCTGTTATCTTTTGGTAAATTCTGTATATTTTGACTGGGCACGTGAGCCTAGCACATAAGTCAGTGCAGACGTATCATTTCACTTTCCATTACTTACGTTTAAAGAAAAAACAAATAGGTCAGAGTCGGAAGGAGGCAGGATCCAGATCAGTTGTTGGTGGGATCCGATGGGAGCCTAGAATTTCAGCGCGACCTCAAGCCAGGACTTCTGCGAGGTCTCAGGTCCGAGGGCTCTTGCTGCCACTCCCCACCCACTGAGCCCTGCCTCCCGGGATCCCACCCCGGGCGCCAGGGATGGCAGCAGCACGACAGTTCTCGGCCCTGTGGACAGACGCTCCTCCTAGACTCCAGCTTTCCCCCACGAACCTTTATAAGAGATGAAAAGCTGTTCACACTTTCTCAAGTGTGAAAGAAAAGGAAATGCTCTTGTGTTAGAAGCCCTGAACCTCAAACTCCTCAAAGAGAAGAGTTGACTCAGCCACCCCCCTCCTCCAGCCCCTCATTTGTCCTCCGCTTCCTGCGGCGGATTGGTCCTTGATAAGTGGCCTCCAGAAGAGACGGTACTTTGGGCCAGGGACACGGCTGGGGCTGCTCGAGGTGCAGAGCTCTCTATAGGTCCTCTCTCCCAGGACCGGATAGATGATTCATTTTTATATGTAACGTTTTACCCCAGTCTATAGCCGCAGCTGGTTAATGTTCAACCCCCGGGCTTCGAGAGGCAGCTCCAAGGAGGCAGGCAGGCATGACCCGTTCAAGGTATACGGCTGCTCAAGGCCCGAGAAAGGGTGAGAAGGGATGTGGCAGGGGGATCCTCCCACCCTGGACTCCCTGGGTGGACTAGAAGAGAGCAAAGAAGCTGTCACATCTGTGGGCCAGCCTGGCGCGCGATCTTTGGAGGCGCAGCGGCAAGGCAGGGCCAGGGTTGAGTCCAGACCGCCCACGAGGCGGGCAGCCAGGCCGGGAGCTGCGGCGCGTGCGGGGTCGTCCCGAGCGCAGGCGCCAGGGCCCCCGCTTAGCCCCAGCTGGACCCTGCGGGCGGTCGGTGCAGTTAGAGCGTGTGGGCTGCTATGCCCTGCCTGAGGCTTCGGGCTAGGGATGCGGCGGGAAGTGGGGGTGCGGAGGCAGCTGCAGATTACATTCCGGTTTTGTTGGCCGGAGGGACGCGCAAACTTCGAGTGCCGGGCCAAGAGGGCGACCCCGGAGGTGCGTAGGTGGCCCTCCGGGTTCCCGCTTCTCCTAGTGCCTCTGAAAATACCGTCAGGGTAAAGGAAGACAGGCAGTTACTCTTACCACCACTGCCCTTCCCCCATGTCATTGGCCAAAAAATGAACGTTAAGATAAAGCAGCTGTTTTAGTAAATGGAAAGCGGTAGGACCAGGTTGTAACTGAAACCCTGTTTAGACGGCCAGTGAGGTGCTAGGAAAAGCCGCCCCTGGGGTCACGTTCAGGTGGAGCGGCTGTACCTCGGGTCGTTCTAAGGGATGGACTGCGTGGTCTCCATGGAATTCATGGGTCCAAAAGGTCCTGGTCACCTGTCCAAATATCCATACCCTGGCGCATGGCGGATGACAAGATGGCCCGGCCACCCAGAGGAAGGAGGATCCGGGATGGGGAGCTTCGCGCCGGGAATCTGTAGCTCAGAGCTGCAGCCTAGCATTCGCAAGAGATTCTTCTTCTTTTTTTTCTCTCGTGTTCAGAGAAACAGATAAACAAGACACCGCCTCATCAGATAAGAACGTCTCCCTCGATGTCACGGATTTCAAGAGGTAGCTGGAGAAGCTGAAGTCAGGAGTGTCTTGTGAATGAACATCGCCCGAGGCCCAGCACCCACAGAAGAAGGGTTCTATTTTACTCTACTTCGCTTGGTATTATTTTATTTTCTAACAAAGTGATCCGTAGTCTGCAACCTCAGGTTCTGAGAGGCAAAGCCCATTTCTTAGCGCTGGGAATGGCTTGCAGGGTCTCCACCTTTGTCCTCTCTCTCCCTTCAATCCCCCACCCCCATCCATCCCCTGAGCCGCACACAGCGGGGTGAAGCTGTCCGGGAGACTAGTGGGCAACCAAATGTGGGCACCCTCTGAAGCAACGCCGAGAAGGCCCTGCAGTCGATCCAGGAGGACATAGAAAGATGCCATGAAGTTCAATTGGGTGCAGCAAGCCGCTCCCCACACACACTCCCTGTGATACGTGCCCAGAGAAGCAGAAGCAGTTTCGAGGGCTGTTGACACACGCAGAGCGGGGAAACTCGCCCAAGAATTGGGCTGCCACTGGTCTGAGTCCCAGATCACATTCAATAAGCTGCCCACCGCTTTCTGGGGGACAGCAGGGATGGTTCTAGGTCTCATCTTTCCAGAGCGACGAGGATAAAAGTTCCTGCCCAGGACTGTGTGCGAGGTTGTCCCGCACTGCTGCAAACTGTCAGCGGAGGCAGAGAGGCTTTGCTGTTTCTCGAGAGAGAAAGCATTGGCAGAGGGAGTCTGGCTGTGAGGAATCCACCCCCAGGCCTTAGTGTGGGTACATCAGGTCCCAGCATCAGCAGGCCATTTCCTCAGTTGCATGAATGGAGGATAAAACAAAACAAAACAAAACAAGACAAAACCTTGACTGTGAGCAAAGAAAATAGGAGAGGGAGAGAATGGAGGAGAAAAAGAGAGAGCACGAGGGAGGGCAAACACCTTAAACATTTTTTGCCTGAAGACTAGAAGAACTACGTCTGGAAAGATTCGTCAAAGTCCCAGGGTGCAGACACCCACCCTGCGCAGGGAGAGGCCAGAGTGTCTGCACTTCTCTTAGTCCTTCTGAAGGAAGGAAATTTAAAAAGCACCCCCACTACCATCCAAAAGTAAACACTTTGACCATGTAGTCATTACGTGTTTTTAAATGTTTTTAATTGTAAGGAATTTGGATGGCTCTTATAGCCATTCTTCTGCAGAGTAACTTAAGCTTCAAATAGCTCCTGTTTTCCACAGCTACTACTGAACTGTTAGCAATGTGTTGTTACAAAAGGAGTAGAAATGATTTTTAAAGGTAATTAAGTAGAGTTAAATATATCTTCAATGGGGTATTTCATTTCTTGCAGGATTTCTCTAATCTTCAAACAAAATCTAAAATCAACATTTACTTTTTAGAAATGCACAAAATACTCAGCACAGAAGTGAATGAAGTTATGCATCCCAAACACAGTAAATTCTGTTTTCTATCTTTTCGGATAGACAGTCAACAATGGGAAGTCCTCCCTTTGGGGAGGGGGCAGGGAAGGGTGGGAGGGGCCAAGGGTGATAAATTTTTAAGATTAGAGTAAAATTTCCCTGGGCTCATCTGCTAGAACCTGAAAAGATAAATCAGTTACATGTTTACAATGGTGTTTCTACTTAACCCTCTTTTAAAAAACTCGAATTACCATTCCCTCAAGTTCAGTTAATGCAATTGTTTGGGAAGCTGGGGAAGAAAAGCTATTTTTAAAAAATATTCCTTCTGAAAATCTGCTACCAGAAATTCCTCTCGTTTACTTCCAGACTTCTTCAGTCAGCCACGTTTCTTGCTTCCCGGTGCGCTTGGATTAACTGCAGTTCGTCAGGGGGTTTATAAATCAATCAATAGGGAGTCTATATTCATAAAGGCCTCTGATCTAATTACACCCCCTCCTTTTTTCTCCCTCTCTAAAAAAGTTAAATCACGGAGCCAAGGACTCCCAGGGTAGCTCCGTCGATTATGGGCGGCCGGAGGCTGGGGAGTCCCGGCGACGACGGCGGAGGCGCCCGTGGATTAGGATGTGGATTGCAGGACAGACCTTTGTTTGGTCACATTCGCGACAGGGATTGGGGGAAGGGTCGTCCTCCTTCGGAATCACGCTGGATTTTTATAGACTCGCCTTAAAAGGGCTCACTCTTCACAGGGTTAATTTATAAGGCTTTCGAGGAATATTAGGACTTCGAAGACATTGTTCATATTTTCCCATTAATTTTTTTGTTACACTCCTAACCCCCATCACTACACCGCCCCCCCCCTCAGCGCCTAATAGAAAGGGGGTGGGGATGAGAGAAAAAGCAGGCAAGGAGGCGAAGAGGATTTTGCCTTCTAATCAAACTGCTTATTCGGCCCAGGTTCTCTGACATATTTTTAAAAATTAAATTTCTAACCAAGTCGTAAACACTAAAACTCAGATTTAGGAATTGGGAGGAAGTTGAGACAATCATGGGCTGTATACACCTTTTCCCAGGTCTCCACCAATCTGAAATCGGTATTAGCGGAATGAAGAATTTGGGGCCTTGGAAATTTTTTAAGAGGCTTACTTTTTTTTTTTTTTTTTTTTTTTTTTAATAAAACAAAACCCAAGGATAGGCCAAAGACACCGAGAGAAAAAAAGGTTCCTGAGAGTAACAGGTGAGGGATGGAAGAGGGTGGAGGGAAGAAAGCCCCCAGACGGCGGATCGCCTGCGCGGGGTTCCTGCCCTAGGCCTGGCGAAATTTTGAGCGCTCAAGGAGCGGGGCGGCGGTGGGCTGAGGCCAGTGAGGCCTAGAAGCCTCGGGGCCCAACCTCGAGCTCGCCATTTTTGAACTCAAGCGGGGGAGGTTGGTGCTCACGCTATAGATTATGTTAAAGGTTTCTTTAAGCACTTTAATACACAACTAGCTCAGAAATCATTAAGAGACCTAGAGAAGGAGAAAAAAATACCCTCACACTCACCGGTAATAAGTGTTGACATGCAGCAAAAATCGATTGAGTGGAACCGAGTTGGTGGATGCAGCGACGGCTGGAGGGGGACCCGCGCAGGGGCGGGAGGGGCGAGGGGACTGACTGCACCGGCTCTGGGAGCTAGGTTTCTCTCGCAGGATGGGAAAAGGAGGTGCGGAAAGGGGCAGGCGGCCTGCGGGCTAGCGGGGATGAGAGTTGGGGGGAGAACAGAGGAGAGAGTAAAATTATTCCTTTTAGAAGTCCAAGGGAAAGGAGCTGAGGTGAGAGAAATGGCCTCTCTTAGGTCTCAAGTCTCCGCCCCCAGCCTGCACCACTCAAGTCGGGGAAGTGACAACTCTTCCTAAACCTCGACTTCCATTTTTTGTTTCCTGCAGATTGATTGATTTCCTCGCGTTGTTCTAGTTCCGCAACCAAACTAGGCCGAGGTACACCTCCTCTACCCAGAGCTCTCAAATCACTCACCAACCTGCAGGAGAACCAAATCCTCCCGGCAGGTCTCGTTAGCGCTTCCAGCCCCTATCCCCAAATCCTCTCTTCTAGCTCCTTCCTTCCCCTCCCCGCTTTGCCCCTCCCCGCCCCCTACCAGGCTGAGAGGCGAAGGTGCCAGGACCGCAGGGCCCTGCGGCTCCAGAAGCCAAAGTCCGCCCGTGGGGACCGTTTTGCTCTCCACTGCTCTCAAGCGAACAACATGGACGGAGGTGACCCTCGTCCAAAGGGCTTTTATCTGCCCCCGACTGCTGCGTGATCCCTCCGCAAGTCGGGGGCAGAGCTTTAAAAAGAAAGAAAGTTAATGTGCGTTGAGCACTGATCTTAAATCGGGGACATTATCTGCGATCTCTTTAAGTGGCAGCAGCAGTTTCTTGCAGAACAAAGACTCAGTGTCTGAGCTCCAAAAGCTTCTAGGTAAAGTTTCATTCAGATGAAAGCAACTAAAGCGCGAAAACAATTATATTCTCGCTTCCAGAAAATCGGAGGTTACTTTTTGCTCTAAGTTCCCCAGTGTGGTGTTTGTTCTCGCCCACTCTGGTTGTGCGCGGGGTTGACAAGCATAACAAAAGATCTCAGCACATCCCTCCCCCCACCTCCACAACGACCCTCGTAGCGCCATGAGGATGAATTCTCTGGGACTAAGTGGTATGTGCTTCTATTTGTTATGAAATCAAATTTCACATTTTTTTTAAGCTGAAAATCGCTGATAAAGGAGGATCGGGTGCTTAAAGTTCATTTAAACACTCACACCGGACTCATTCCCTGTTTAGATGTCAGAGGATGGGAGGGAGGGCCAGGGCTGTAATTCATCTTGATTTGCTTCATTGTCCTGCAGTTTGCAAACTATAATCCTGTATAATTTCAGGAACAAGCAGGTTTAGAATTAATGGGTCAATATTATTTAAAACAAAACACCGGGAGCATGACCTTTGCCTCAACTACATATTGCTCGACAAGACTCAGGAAACTCCACTCTAACCTCTCAACCCCTGGGCTCTTTGAGAAACTGAAGGGCTGTAGTTATTAGAAATCGTCTTTGTTTCTTTTAATGTCTCCAAAGGATTTGGAAATAGTAATGCAATATAACATGAAGGATCTCTCTACTTAAGCCTGAAAGATAAACGTGGAGGCCTAAATATTTTGAACCGGAGATGTTTCCTTGTAAATTTATTATAGATGTATTCCTCCTGAGAGAAATGCATATAAACTGTACATGTATAAATGCACAAATATTTCTCCAGAGCAATTTGCTAGAGGTGTGGATTTCCTCATAAAGGAGTAAACTTGAGAGTCATTCTAAGCTGACGGACTTGCTAAATTTCTTTCTCCTTTTTTCTTTCTCATATTATTTGCTAGCCATAATGGAATCCCCTGGGTTTAAGCCAAAGAAAAATCGGGGAGACAAAATTAGATTTTGCAGCCTCCCCCCCCCCCCAGGAATGCCCCCTTTTTTTTTTTTAGTTTCTGACGAATGGCTATAATTTATTTCTACCAAATTTAAATAAGGATTGCTGCCTTGTATGTTTAACTAGGCAGGCAGAGGAAACTGGTTTGTTTAGGAAGCAGTGACTGAGATGCCCTGGCCAAGTTAGTGACAGAGTAGGGCAGAAAGAATCCAGACCAATTTGTATGCAGTATATTTTACTCCCATGAAATAAAACACATTTTTTTCATATTTGCTGAAAAGTAAAACAATAATATTGTACGAAATGTTATACACAGGGTAGGTTGTACATAGCAGTTTCAGAAACATCATTGCATCCACCAGAGAAACTATTCTAAAACTGATATTCACACATTTTTTTATAATAATAATAATATGTTAGAAACATACAGTGTGGCATTTAGTATATACACTCCCTTGCTTGCAAGCGAAAAATCCTAATCGCTTCTGTATAACATGCTTTATTTTAAAGCCTAACCTTTAAAAACACTGTTGTGATATTACTAACTGCTTTTATAAAATTAATTTGACATTTCGATATATATACATCCTTTGTCATTTAAATGTTAACAATGCTAAACTTAAAAAATAACAAGCTTATAGTAATGTTAAAATGTCATATCCAGTCAAACACTTGTTTGTGTATGTGTCCTTGCAACTGTTGGAAATACTTGTAGTGAAAGATGTCAGACACTGAGGACATCCCTTTGAAATCAAAGGAGCTCTCTCTTTGATTCAGTGGTTTCCTTTTCTCTATATAGCTTCTCTTTCTCTCCCTTTCTTTAGTGCCCACGACCTTCTAGCATAATTCCCAGTCTTTCAAGGGCGGAGTTGCCCCATTCGGCACAGTCCTAGGATCCCCGCGCTGTGGGTGCGGCTCACACGGGCCGGTCCACTGCGTACTGGCAAGCACTCAGGTTGGAGGCCGGGTTCTGCACGCTGGCGTAGCCGAAGCTGGAGTGCTGCTTTGCTTTCAGTCTCAGGCTGGCCAGGCTGGAGTTACACGTGTCCCTATAAACATACGGAGGAGTCGGCGGCGCGTAAGGACAGGCAGGCGTCGGCACCGCGGAATTCAGCGATGGGCTGCTCAGGTTGTTCAAGTTATTCAGGCTGTTGAGACTGGAGCCCGGGACGCCCGTCACTGCTGAGGGTACCATGCTGGACGACATGCTCATGGACGAGATAGAGTTGGGTGGGGAGAACATGCTCTGCGATGACAGGGGGTTGACGTTCATAGAGTTGAAGAAGGGGAAGCTCTTGGTGGATAGGGAGGCAGATGTAAGACCCTTGGCGGCCCAGTTGTTGTAGGAGTAGCCTGGGTACATGTCATCGTAGGGCTGCATGAGCCCATTGAACTGCGGCCCGAAGCCATTCTTGCACAGCTCGGCCTGCTGATTGCGCTCTCGCTTTCTCCATTTGGCCCGACGATTCTTGAACCAAACCTGGGAGCGGTTGGGGCAAGGGAGCAAACAGATGCCACAGTGCAGATTAATAAAACTTCCATCAGAGGCCAACCCCCGCCCTCCCCCGACACACACGCTAGCACACTCACACACCCTAGCCTCGCTTCACTGCACCGCCCTGCACACCAAGCTACTAGGGCCAGCTTTCGATTACTGGCTCGGGTCTCCACCAACCGTGGGCGATCTGGTCTGCTCTGGCCTGCGAGCTGGGACTCGGAGCTACGCCATAAACCCCAGCCGAACGCATGGAGACCTGCGGACAGCTTGATCTCTCAGTCAGGCTTTTCTCCAGGTCCAAAAACACTTAATGTAAAATAAACGCGGGGCAGCAGGCTTTTCCAACCCTTCTCAGGACACCTTGCAAAGTTGCTTCCATTCCGAAGCCGCAGACCCACGGATAAGAAGAAGCGGCTGGAAGGGCACTAGAGGACCCTCTTCCTCCCTTGCAACTCCTCCCTCCCCTCCCTGACCTCCACTGTCGTCCCCCACCTCCTGGTACGTGCTCCCTTAATAGGGACTAGGCCGCCGACACCCTTTCTCGCCTAGCAAAACAACCAAATAAAGAGCAAAAGACCAACTCTCCGTCAGCTCGTTAACTCCAGGAGCTTGGCATATTAAACTCTGGGAACCCGGAAAGAGTAGTTCTGCAGATTCCCCCTCCTTTCGCTCCGTCCCCTCTTTACCCTAAGCCCACCACAGGCATGGCCCGCGCGCCAGGCCCAGGCCGGTCGTTTGGCCTTGCAGGCGGCCGCCCAGGCCGGCCGGCCCCCACCCGTGTCCGGTGGCCCAGCCGCAACCCCGCTCCCAATCCACATCAGGCCTCCCCGTCGCCCCAGACGGCGGCTTTTGTGTATTGGAGCGAGGCCTGGCCTGAGATCTCCGAGCTGACACCGGTGATGTTTCACATTACACATCTCCGCCGGGTCCAGCCGTGTAATCCTTTTCTCTTTTTCCTTTCATTCTTGATTTCCTTTTTATCCCCTTTCCTCTTTGCTCCCCACTGCTATAAAAAGCACGCCTCACTCCCACTTGGCTCGACAAGCAGCCGCCCTGGAAGGAGAGGCAGCTGCAAGAAGAGCCCAGCGCCCCCGCTACAGAGCACTAGGGCGGAGCTGCGGAATAGCGGGCGGGGTGGGAGGGCGTTTTCGAAGGATCCCAGAAAACCCATAGACTCTGTCTTTATTTTAATTACTTGCCATTTCTACCCCAGACCATCTAAACTTTGCCCAGGCGAGAAGAGTAAGTGAGAGGCCCGTTCCCCTGATGCGCAAGAGAGCTAATGAAAGACTGACCTTGCTCAAAACCACGCCGCCCAGGACCCAGCTGTGGCTCTGGGCAGTTAAACTAAAACCATTTTCAACTTCTTCCCGGCCTTTTATTTACCAGCATAGCCTCATGCCTTGCACAAATGCCACCCAGAGAGTGTCTTCGTTCCCTCTGATTTGGGAAAGCATTTTGGTCTTTATTCTTTTTATCATTGTTGTTTTCTTCTTTTTGCTTTATCTGCTCTAACTGGGGGCTTTACTTTTCCTACCCAGAGCACTTAACTTTTTTTTTTTCTTTTAACAGCAAAGCCTCTGGATGCCGCTTGATTTGCTTGATTCTGTTTTCTGCTCCAGAATCCTAACAAATTTGGAATCTTCCACCGACCAGCATAACCCAGGACGTTGCTATTGGGTAATTTATTTAAGCTCATTTTTGCCAATCCATAAAGTACACATTTGCTACAAAGTTAAGGTAAGCCCTTTTTACAAAACTACGATTATAATTTAGAGGAGGGGGTGTGAGTTTCAATCTCCAGAGTTCAACTCCTGAAATAAGATAAATAAACCAAGCTGAAAAGTCTTTTTTTCATTTTTTCTTTCTCCTTCTAAGAGGACTAGCAGTTGTGTATTAAAACTTGGCCCCCGGAGATCACAAAACTAGGAAGTAGGGTGTATGGAAGAGATCTGAATGACCGAAAAAAAACGTAAAGAAAGTGTAAGAAGCGCGAACCCAGGAGGGAAAAAGCTGGGACAGGGCCGGCACAAAGGTTTCCCAGCGAGGGCCAACTCGTGTGTGTCTCTGGCGGGTTTTCCTTGTTAAAGGCGCACAGGTTGGAGCCTGTTCGCGGCTCTTGGCCTGGTAGGGATTTTATTAGCTCTGGTCTGGCAATTGCAAGCCAGGAACACAACGCCCTGTGCAGGGGATTGCCCACGCAGCCCGCCTCCTAAGGTCGCGGGATGGCGGGGCAGTGAGCCGGTGCCGTTCCAGGAGCCTGCGCCCGGGCGGCAGTCCTGTCGGCCTCGGAGAGGGAAGTGTAATCTCGCAACCAGGCCGCCGCGAGGCCTTCTGCCTTTGCAAAGCTGCGCCCCACCGGCGCCCTCCCACATTCCCTCCTGGTCTACTTGGTCTGTACGTCCGCAACATCCTCCCCCTTATCCCTCCCAGACTCCGTGCTGGCTCCTACCCGGACTCGGGCTTCCGTAAGGTTGGTCCACACAGCGATTTCTTCGCGTGTGGACATGTCCGGGTAGCGATTCCTCTGGAAAGTGGCCTCCAGCTCCTGGAGTTGCTGGCTGGTAAAGTGAGTCCGCTGCCGCCTTTGCCGCTTCTTCTTGGACGGGTCCTCGGCGCCCACGTCCTCATTCTTCCCCTGCTGGCTTTTATCCTTCTCTGAAAACGAAACACACACAGTTTCCCGTCAGCATGCCCACCTGCAACACGAACGCCAACTGGACCGGCAGCAGCTGTGGAAGAAAGAGCTGGGCTGCCTGGCGCCGGAGAAGGGTGAGCGCGGCGGCTCCGGGCGGCGAGGAGCTCTGCGCCTGTGGGGTGTGAGGGCGCGAGTGTGGGTGTCCGTGCCCCATCTCCTCCCCTCCCCCAGCGCCGCACGTTTTATTTACATGTTTATCTCGCCGCAGCGGCACATTCACTTTTATAGACTGTGCTTTCAAGTATATTTATACACCTTTGCGCAGACACACCAAATCTCCTGGGACTCGCACACGCGCGCGGCTTACAGACCCCCTCCCCCCTCGCAGAAAGCTCAGATTTCCATGCGGTTTGGGAAGGCTAGGAAAAGATGTGGGGATTCGGTTGGGCACCCAAGTTTGCCGGCCCTTTCGAAGAAAAAAAATAATGCCTCTTCGCGAAGGGCATTTCTGAGTGGTTTTAGACAATTTCCTAACGAGTGGAGCTCCTCGGGAGCTGAAAGCCGAGAGGAAAACAGGGACAGAGGTGGGGCGGCCTCGGAAGGTCCTCGAATCGAGATGCTGGGATTTTTGTGACCCAGGAAACAGAAGGGAGGCCAGGGTAGGCAGAGAGGGCGGCAGAAAGGCTCGCGCCGTTAGCGCTCGAGGAGGTGGGCTGGTTGAGGGAGAACTAAAGGGATGCGGGGTAGTCAAAATTCCGGCTCCCGGAAGTTCTGCGGAGAGCCAGGCGAACGACCACTCCCACCACGCCTCCCCCAGGAGGGACTGACTTCCTTGGGGTGAGAGGGAGCGGGTGGCGCGGGGCAGCTGAGCTGGAATGTCTGCAGGGCGGCCCGGCGCCTTACCTGCGGCCTCCGGGCTGGAGGTGTCGGAGATAGTGTGCACCTCCAGCCTGTGCTTGGAGGAGTCCAGGGAGCGGGGCTGACCGGGAGCCAGAACCGAAGCCATGGGTAACGGCTGGGGATGGTGACAGGAGGAGGATGAGGAGACGGCCGACAGCTTGGTCCCTGCTGCTCGGTGCTCCAAGTGAAGCGGGCCTTTCATGCAGTTCATGGACGAGGGAGCGCGCCGCTCTACCAGTCCTGGGCTGCTGCCCCGCCGAGCCCCCGTAGCCGCCGCTGTCCACTCCGGGTCGCGCTCTAGGCGCAGAGTTTCCCCGCTGCGGGCAGAGCCAGGGGACGCAACCCCCGCCGAGTTCTCAAGGCAAGCTGCCCCCGTCTCCTCCGGAAGGCTCAAGCGAAAAAGTCCGGAGACCGAAAGTCAGCGGGCAAACGAAGACATGGGATGCAGGCAGAAGGGCACCACTCGGAGAGTCTTTAGGGAGCAGGCTTCCAAGCTCCAAAGCGAAATAAGAGTGGGCAAAGACCCCCTTCTTCTCTCCCTCCCTCCCCCAAAAACCCCTCCAATAAGGAAAGCTAACGCAGACCGCGCTCTGCCCACCCCCCACGCGGCAGCCCTGACAGCGAAGTGTCAAGAGTGACAGGGACAGGTAGCTGATATTAGATCCCCTGCGGCAGCGGCAGCCGCTGTAGCAACGACGCTGCCCTCGGAGCGCACCCTCCGCAACGCGCACACGCACACCCCCCGGGCGGTCGAACAGAAGCCGGGCCTCGCCGCAGCTCAGCTCCAGGCACCCAGGCGAGCGTCAGACCAGATCTGCGGCTCCGCGCTTCCCTGTTGGCCTAACATCTTAAAACCAGAGGCGGGCTTCCTGGGGCCGAGACGTCACTCCGCCGCGGCCCTCCCCAGCCCTCTCCGCCTCCGCCTCCGCCTCCTCCCAGACCCTTCTCCGGGTAGGAGTGACGTGACTCCGCACCAATCAGAACGCCCCGAGACGCGGTGGAGGGACTGTCCTGCCTGCACCTATCAACAGTGCGGGGCCGGGCTAATGCCTCGCCGTGCCCACTAGGTCTACACAGGCACGCTCCCGGGAATTCTGCTCCTGCCCAGCCCAAGGCGATCTGGCTTTTAGTATGAACCCAAAGGTGAAGAGATGAGGCTAGGAGTCGAAGGCTTGGGAGAAGAGAGTGGAAAGTTCAAGGACTGAAAGGTACAAGGATCAACAAACCCCCTCTTTGTGTCTCACTACATCCATTTCCAATCCCCCACCCCATATAAAAAGGAGACATGCTACTTAAAATTAGAAAATTTGAAAAACAGTAACAAATCACCTCTCTGATCTTAAATTTTCCAAACAGCCTGTCAAGTGAATGCTGCGCTAATCTGAAGAAGCTCGACTTTAATTGCAAAGAAGACAGCCCTGAAAAGGCAGGCTAATAAATTAGAAATCGAGAAGCAAATGGACCCGTCAAAAGAAAATTACCTTGACTTTAAAAGAACAACTGTTTGGTGGTTCACTCTGGATTTATACAAGAATAAAAAGTCGCCTCAGATCACGTTCTCTGTGATGCTTATTAGTCCCCGGACAGAAAACACACAATAGAATAGAAACACTAGCCCAGCATTTTCAAAACGCTGAAAGCTTATCCATTCTACTTAACGTTGATTAAGACACATATCCTAGATCTTTCAAATTCCTTGTACACTGTATTAAGCTCGTCCTAACCCGAGAGAGGCACGCTTTAAATTCGACTCTCTTGTTTACTTTATTATCAATCAGATTCAAATCCATAAAGCCTGTAGAATCAACAACCTTGAGCTAATTATATATGAAATATGCCTTAATGAATTTCCATACAATTAAGAATGTTGCCAAATAACCAATTTCAAGGATAATTTTTAACAGTCCTTTTCTTTTCCCAGTGAGCTCAAGGCCGTCTTGAGCCGTTAAAGTCCAAGCAGGCAGCAAGGGGTGTGTGTGGGCTAAGGGCGAAAAGCCTAGAACAGCTCTCAACTAGGAAAAGCAAAGCCTTATTTATTTATTTATATAAAACAACAACCAAAAAAATCACCTTTGGAGACATCAACTCTTTATAGCACTGTTTCCAAGTAAATTTAATTTCCAAATAAATTAAAGAAAGAAATCCAAACGTATTCAAAATAATTTTTGAAAGTCCTTTTGTCCCCCAGCATAGATCAGCTGGAGAGGACAAACTAATCTCCCTGGGTTTCTGCATTGACGATTGTTTTATTGTGGAGTTAGTGTTATCATCTCTGAATGTGTATTTGTTTGACGTTACAGTCAATGATTTGCAGTGCCAGCATGAAGTATCTCGAAAACACTCCCTCCTTGTCCTTGTTCACAAGATTGGGAAACTTATTCAGTGTGGAACAAAGTGGATGAAGCAGACTACAAATATATTTGCAATTTATGTGTCTCTCCTTTGCCCTGTCCACCCCCAAACCCTGTCTGCAACTCCTCCCCATTTTAAACTTGTAGTCCAAAGACCCAAATGAGAACTGTTCTTCAATCTTTCTTCACCAGTATCATCCCACTTTAAGAGTAATTTAGCTACAGGAGAGGAATTTCTTCCTAGTAAGATTTAAATCAGCATTTCTGCTTTTAACCTTTTATTCCACTTTACCCCATTCCACACATACAGACACCTGCTCAGAGTGGAATACATCCTCATGTGACAGGTCTGCATTAGCTGAGGCTCATACATCCAGCTATATTAGGTCCTGCAATCTTATCACTAAATTATACACATTACACCAGCAGCCTGTTGGTAAAGAAGGTTAAATTAATTTACATTCTGCTCATTATCTGGTGCTTAAATGACGTATTTTATCCCTGAGATTTGGCGGAGAATCTCCTTCTCAGACCCCACAGCATTTCACTGAAGACAATGCTCTTACATTTGTAGTGGTTTTTAATCTGATAAGACTCTAATTTGCTTAAGTCTTTTAAATAAGGGTTTTAAATGTTTCTAGCCATTTTCTTATTGAATTTCCTCTAATTCCCCCAAGATCATAAAGTATATGTGTAAAGTAAATATTTCCTCCCATCGCACTGCCAGCCAATGACCTATAACTAAGTCAATAAGAATCCAGCTCTTTTCTGCCCAATGTGTTTACTAATCATATTCCAGTTTCTTCTTTCAAACCTCAGAATAGCTCTGGTCCCCACAATACCATGCCCCTTTAAAGCTTCATTTCATGAAGGGACTCCATCACATTAAAGAATGAAAAAAATCTCCACTGTAGTTAGTATACACAGCCCCTCACTCCTTGTTTTTCAAGATTCAAACCCCAGAGCTGCAAATATTTTTGGAAGCTTGGGTGTTAATGTCTTATTTTAGAAAGCCGAGAAGTTCCACAGAGCCATATAGCTTTCTAACCCCGTCTCTCATAAACCCACAGAATTTTGATTTAAGCTCTGGTGGCTCCACTCTACTGATGGAACTTTCATCACGGCAAATATACATGTACGAAGGACCTCAATCAGCCTCCAAAGTGGTTGAAAAACCCAAGGGCACGTGACCGCTCCTCATAGTACCAACATGTGGGAGACGTTGGAAGCACTGGGGATCAGCAGGCAGCCTAGACGCCTAAAAAGATAAGGAGTCCTAACTTGTGTGGACCCATTGAAGTCAAGTGGTGAATAAAGACCATTATCTAGAGAATTCAGATTACGGTAAAAGCAAAACCATATCTATTTGTATATATATTCACATCCATTTTATATTACAGACACACACACACACACACACACACACACACACACACACTGGCTCTGTAAACAACTGACTCAAAGTGAGGATTTTCTTTGCATTTTTCCAGCAGGAATTTCAACATTCTCCTAATCTCCTAATCACTTTACACACTCACAGCAGCGGCTATTGGGTGACATTCTTCTCAGGCCCCCTGTGTGGCAGGACACCAACATGATAAGTCTGCATGGGGAAAAGGAGGTGTGTGGTGGGAACTAAGAAACACTGTCCAGTGAAAACTCTGTGGCATGGTGGTGGTTGATTTTGGAGATTTAATGTACATAAGACTTGTGGGTGCACAGACATAGGCAGTATAGATGAGAAAGGGGCCAGAAGTCAAGAAATCTTGTGCATTTTGTGATTATAGCACTACTGTGACCTCTGGCTAAGTTCTTCTTAATTGGTTTTAGAAATTACTGTGAGTTCAGCCTCTAACATAGAAGTTTCCAATACGGAGAACATCAGTGGGATCCTTGTAGGAAAACTGGAGTTGCTGCATGGCTTACGTGGGGCAAAGAAGGAAAGCCCAGTGCAGGCATGAGGTTTTGAGTCTCAGAGACATCAGGGGTTGTCTCGATTGGAGTTTCTTGCTTATTATTTCAAAGAAAGACCCTAGATGAGGGAAATGCGTGACACGGGGTCAGCCATGTTTTGTGCTGGTATTTACCACTGATTACTAGTCTTAAAGTCTTATTTAATTTCACACTCTTCAGTGTTAGTTATGCAAAGTCCCTCTGGCCATGGTGGTTAGCGGTTGGGCTGCGCCGCCAAACTCTCCGTGTCAATGACCCAGGTCTGGCCTGGGACTCAACCAAGTGATCTCTGACTTTTGGAAAGAGTCTGTCTTCAGAGTTCACCCAGAAGATGGCTTAATCAGATATCTCCCTGAGCTGTCAGGCCTTAGAGGGGTGGGAGTCCTGCCTGGCCCAAGCCAGCTCAAGGGCAAGGCCTGCCTGGACTCAGCTTGGAACCACGTGATGGGCGTGAGTGTGTGAGCTCCTGGTAAAGCACAGAGGTCAGATGGAGACCTTGCACCCTGCCCGAGAAGTGCCCTACCCCCTCCACTATCTGGCTTTTCTCTGCATGCAAACCAAGCTGAAAACCATCCACTACCCACCACCCCTCATAGCCATGGAACCAAATAACACAGAAATTAAAAGCTTCACTGTAGCTGTCCTTTTCCCCATTTCCTAAATGGAATTTAAAAAGCTCTGACTTGTCAAAAGGGGAGGATTATTTTCTGAATCGGAACTCTGTAGATATACTGAGCAACAGCCACCCTCTCTGGGTCCCTGCAAATGGTACCCATCCTTCCATCCCACAGCTCTAGTTGCTCAACCGTTTGAGATTTGGGGTAACTAGCTGGGGGAACAGTGTTCAGATGGCAGTGGGAGTTACCACCTCACACTGGCCTGGGGAAGAGAAGGGAGATTAGAGGAGGGGGCATTTGCTAAAATCACTCTACGAACATGCCGTTAATGCTTCCTCACATTTGCATGTTACCGTCACAGTTTTCCTAGGTGTCCCCGAATCTCCGGAAAGCAACTACTCGCCAAACTAAGTAAGATAAGGAGAATGGTATAGCACATGTGTTGGAAGAAGGGGAAAGGAGGGTGGAATATGAAATCGAGCATAGTTATCCAGGTCAGGAAAGAAGGAAGTGGCAAGGGGCTAAATGAAGTCCCCTCTCACTTTTTTAAACAACAGTTGGATTAAACGCTCATCTATCTTCCTCTTTTTCTCTTTTCTTCCCTCTCCAGCACATGTCCATCTCCCTTTTCGATTTCTTTTGCTCTCCCTTCTTTCTGTTTTCTCTCTCCCAGACATGCTGGTAGCTAACATTCGGCATTAGTTGTCATGGTGACCATAAATCACATAAATCCAAAAATACCCACCTATAATCTGAGATGAAGCTTTTATTTCCCTAGCGAAATAATATTTTAAAAGCTGTCAGCTGACAAAAAAAAGGAACCCACCTCATTGCAGTAACCCAAGTCATATATTACTTCTAAAGGTTTAAATTAAAATGTCAGCCTGTTAAAAACATGCTGGTAGAGTCTTGGACACTCTTCCTGTCAGATCCTCACAAAGAAGTTGACTCTGTCATTCCTGGTCGCTCTTTAACATACACACACAATTCTGTATGCTCTCTCCCTTTCTATTAATTTCTTCCTCCCCTACCAACTACTTTAGCTCTCAAAGACTGTATGTATTGGGTTCTAAAAGAAAGGAATCTCCTCCTGGATCAGAAAAGGGCCTCATTGGTTGCTGAAGTGAAAGATGTGGGGTTTGTGGGGAAAGGTTATTAGGACCATAATGGCGGTGGTGGTAGGAGGTCATCCTAGAGGAGTTAAGAAGAAAAAAACAATGCAGGGAGAAGGACTGGAGGTGGAAAGACAGAGTAACAGAAAACTGAGCAGGGTGGTCAGGTGCTGTGGTGAAGTCTAGCCCCGAAATGGTAGGTATATATTCTCCCACTCCTGCCTTTTTCTCCTCGGAGAGAAAACTTTCCCAATCAGAGACCCTGGGGGGTAGGAGGCGGGCAAACGCCGCTGCAGTTGGGCCTTTTGTCTTCTACCTTGGGCTTGTTGTCTTTTGCCTATCTTGGATTACAGGGTATTCGCCTAGATGAAGAGCCATTAATTACCCATTCAGTCAATATTAGGAAGACGACAAAGCTTTTTACATAGGATTAAGAAGACATCAGATTGTTCCATTAGTATATTCCTGCTCACGAATAAGCTTTCGTTATACATTTCCTTTTCCCTCGAGCCGCTCTAACAACTGCTGCATATATTAGCAGCGGGCGGTGCTGTATAACAGCCGAACCAGCCTTAAGAAACTTTGTGTACCGAGTCAGCAGCGAGGAACGCGACCTGTAAAGACCACCTTTGCGGGTAGGGATCCGCAGGGACTGACTACCTTGGGACAATTGGTACAATTTCCCCAGGTGGTGAAAAACCACAAAGCCGTGGGGCACCTTTCCAGTGAGCTGCAGATTTGACTGGGGGCGTGCGGGGGGACAGGGAGAGGGGAGAATGGGATGGTGGAGGTCGGGGGTAGGAAAGAAAATGTAAAAATTATCCTTACCCCTATTTTGTTGCTTTTTCCTCAAGCCTCATGCCCCCTTCAGCAAGCACCTGTCCCTTCGGCGCTAGCCACAGTTAGAGTTCTCCACCTTTTCTCTACACATCCCCTTCTTTCTGACAAGGCTCAGGACCTTGGTCACTAATCCACGCACCACCATTTTGCGTTTTGCTACAGACGGTCTGGGTTGATCTCGCTGGTGTCCGCGTTGGGATTAAAATCGCTTCATAACGGAGAGGAAAACGGGGTTATTTGCTTTCAGGGGGTATATTAGGAGTCCACGTAGTATATGCTCCGCAAACATTCCCTGATTGAATGAGAGGCGCAGGGGCGGGGGGCGGAGAGGAGTCTGTGGCCCCCGAGGCGGCTAGGATTAACCCAGGTCCTTCGAAGAAGGCTGGGACCGAGCTGCTGCCGCGTGTGAAGGTGTGTGTCGCGGCTGGAGGTGCCACAACGGGCCGTGGAGCCCACCTCCCAGAGGGAGGAAGTCTGTGCACACCAGAGACTTCGGTCGAACACTTTCAGCCCATCCACTGGGCCAAAGCTATTTAACAATGTGTTCCTGAGGGAGGCCCGGGGAACAGGCGTCAGGTCCAAAGGGGCTGCAGCACAGTCCGATTTCAGCACGGAACCCAGAGCCGCCACCCCGAAACTTTTTGAGCCAGTGACAGGGGAGGGTCAATCCATCCTCCTCCTGAAGGTGAAGACCATTTTATGAGTTCCACAAGATGAAGGCACCTTTCAGGACCCTCAAAGCAAGAAAAGCCAAAGAAAGGCCTCTTTACTCTAGGGGGTCCTTCTCAACTGGCTTCTGCACCATATTCTGCTAGCTGCGTCCACCCTCTCAAACCTCTAGCTTTTAGGGGTCTCCAGTTGCTCTCGTGCTAGCCCCGTTTCGGGGTTCTATCCAGGCTGGGCATCCAGCTGGATAGAATACCCAATGGGTATCAAGGACATTGGGACTCACTTGGGAAGGAAGGCAGAGCCTGGACGGCTTAGAGGTGGACTCTGCCTATACAAAACGTTTAATCTTTAACGAGGACATGGTATTTTGGGGGGTTGGGGAGCAGAGGCGGAGAGGGTAGCGTTATAGACTATCATGGTCCTTTAAAGAAATCATATGTCATTGTGAACATTTTTCTCTTTAAAAGCAAAGAAAAACTTAAAAAAATACAAGAAATAAATCCTTTTGTTTTACAAGCAGGCTGTGGTCAGGACTTTGGATATTCCAGAAGTTAACTTATAATCAGGGAAGGATAGGTACTCCGTCAACTTTTCCTTCAGCAGTGCTATAACTTTGCCCATTCACGTGATTTTTTTTTTTTTTTGGTTTTGTCTACTAGTTCCTTAAAAGCCAATTAAATTACGATTTTCAGCATTTCTTCTCATTACATGCCTTTTCGTAATTAATGGCATTAAACGTGTTTGGGCAGCAATTTTTCTTTTCGGTCTAAAAGTAGAAAACAGACACATTGAGTGTAGGGGAAGAGCCTTTCACGTGCACTAAAATAGTGCGGGCCTCAAAGTAATGGTTAAGAAAGCAATCATTCACTATTTCTAGTTCTTTATTAGCTAGTTACCGAAAGAGAACGACCAGGGGTGCCTGCCCGGCTTGTGACTGGCGCAAGCAAGACTCCTCGGCTCTTAGCCGTTTCCTGCTGACATAGGAGGATCCCATCCCACCGTAGGCTTCTCCACCTGTCCTCGGAATGCATTCCCCATGTCTAGGAAACCCGGGGTGGGGACTGGGGGAAAGAGGAGACATTTTGTGTCTCTCTGGCTCCCCGCACAATAAGAAATGTCAGCCTCGGCTTGGCGACTGCGAGCCCGCCCTGCGCGAAGCGAGATTGAGGAGATCCTCTAGTCTGACCGGAGCCAGGGCTGAGCCCGCACAAAGCATTCTCCCCAGAAGTCATTGCTGCTCTTGATTTTTAACCATATCCCAAATATACCACGGTCTAATAATTTATTTTTACTACCTATTATCAAACAGAAGAAGAATTTAACACAATCTAAATGACAGAAATCACACGACGTTATCTCTGCATTGCCCCCATTTAACCCCATGGGGTTAATCCCGGGCAAGTGAGCGTTTAACTGGCCCAGCAGGGCGACTGGCGGTGTAGTGCAGTGTCCAGGCGTGAAGCACCAGACCACTTTAGACGCTCCATTTCAACAAATGATCATTTTCTCTCAGATGCACGGGGAAACTCCAATGCAAGATCTTTGTTTTCTTCTTAGTAATACGATTTGTTTTTTTGGCCGGGGTCCCAAATCATCCCCCCATCCCATATTACATTTGTATTCTTACACTTTAATCCGGAAAGAGGGGGTTAGGGGCTGAGGGCTGTGGGGGGGGGGCTTTATCTGCTCACATTATCAAAGGTCAACAGCCTCCTAAGGCTACGCACTTACTCACTACGGAGCCAGGAAAATAGAGGAACAGTAAATTTGAGGTTCCCCCCCATGTATTTGAAAAGAAAGACATCTTCCCTCCTCCATCCCTTACACACACACACACACACACACACACACGCACACACACACACCCCTACAGGACAAGTTTCAATTCAGGAAAGGCCTGTGGCATAGGTTGGAGACTTTTTTAACTTTTTATTTAAGCCTGCAGACCTCCTCTGGCAATGTCCCTCGATCCCTCAAGAGTGAAACCAGCCAATCAAGCAACGATATCGCCAAAACCCAAGGCCTGGCAACCAGTACTTCAGGCAGGTTCGCGTCGACAGGGGCAAACCTCCATTCTACCCTGGGCTGCTAAGCACAGTGGCTGCCCTCCAGCTCTGCAGGAATATTGTCAGCCCGCCTCCCCTCCCTCAACCAGCCAAAGCAAAGCTTCGCCAACTCAAGTTTCCCGTGTTTGCCTCCCGGGATAAACCGCGCACCCACAAGTCTGGGTGGGGCGTGGCTGAGAGCCTGAGGGGTTGAGTAGGCCCTGGTGGTGTTGGGCGCAGTGGGATATGACGAACGACAGAGGTCGCTGTTGGACCACTTTTCCACGCCAGCCAAGGCGCCGAGGTTTGCTGGAGAGTGCGAGGGGATCAGACCACAGGGAGAGAGCGAGAGGGAGGTGTTGGGTCTCAGGAGTGCAGTATAATTTGGGGAAAGGAATTAACGTCCCTGAGACGGCTGCTTCCCGTCCCACCCAGAGGCCGAGTGTCTAAATTCAAGCAGCAGGCGCGCCAGGTCTGGCGGCCTCGCCTCCTTGCGCTTCGCCCGAGGCCCAGAGTCCCAGAGGCGGGTGCCCAGCGCGCGGCCTGCGCTTCCCTCCCGGCCTTACCATTGGCGCCAGGATGCTGCCGCGGGAAGAGCTTGCTGCTGGCTGCCTCTTTTCGGCTCTCAGGAGAGTCCGTGAACTCGACCTTTTTGATTTCGGAGTCTTTGGAGAAGAGACATTCAACGGCCGCCGGCTGCACGCCTGGGCCACGCGCGCGCCCGCCCCACGTGCGGAGAGAGGAGCCCCGGACCGTGGCCGAAAGGAGCCGGGGACGGGAGGAGGGGGAGGGGCGAAGCAGGCCGGAGGAGAAAGAGGGACAAAGAGCAAAGACCCAGTTAGAGGAAAGAGCGGACGGCATCCCCGTCCCCCGGACCCTCTGGCAACCCGGGGCAGGATGGCGTACTCTCTCTGCGCCTCCCCGGCTGCCCGCGATTCCAGCCGGGAGGAGTAGGATGGGGGGCTTCGGTATACAGCGCGCCGCTGCTTCCTTGTCCACCGCCCCGCCACAGAGAGAGGTCACTGGCGATTTGGTTCTGATTTCCTTCCTGCCCAGGCTGGCCCCTCGGGGAAGCGCCCCTCGCTGGGGCCTCACCGCAGGGCCTGTGCCCTCTTGCCGCCCTCACGTGGCGCGGCCTCCCGTCTGATGACCCGGGCAGGAGAAGGGGGCTCTTACCTAATTGCACACACGTCGACACCAGTTTGCGGCAGTTGGTCTCCATTCCCCGTTATCTGCAAAACAGAAGAGAAGGAAGGCTGTAAGAAGCGGCGACCATCGAGTGCGCAGGGCTCAGATGGGACTACCCGTTACGCTAGCTGTTAGGCGCCTACTGTGTGCTAGACTTCAGGCGTGTTTTTCCGACCTGACAGCCTCTGTCTGTGCAGCAGCGTCTCCAGCCTAGCCTCGGGCCCATGACATCTAGATTTTATCAAGAGGGGATCTCCCTCCAGAGTTGCCGCAAAAGGGCCCAGAGGTTAGAGGACTCTAAAACCACAGTGTGCTGGAGAGGCTGTGGACCTACTTTCAAGAATCTCGGTGCCGGGGTTAAGAACCCATCTGAACGCGATGGCAGGGGGAGTGGGTGGGTGGAGAGGACTTTTCTCTTTGGGAAGCTGTATGCAAAGACCACCCTTCAGTGCTTGTCCATTAGTCGGAGCTCAGCAAACATTTGTACAAAGTCAGAGCCAACGTGCCCCTATCCTAGACAGCAGTTTCCCTCGGTTTTCTGTAATTCTGAAACGCACGGGCTCTTGGCCTAAGTTGTTCCAGGAGCGAGCAGACTTCGGGCCTCTCATCCGTCAGGAGCCGCTTTTCCATATTTAGCCACACTTTCTCCCAGAGATACTAACCCGGCCATTTATTTACCCTAAAGTATGATTTAAGATCGCAGAGAGACACCGGGTGGACTGAGCGAGACTGAGGAGAGCAGGGCAAACGTTCTTGGAGGGTTTACTGCCCGACGAGGACGGAGAAAGAGCTCTGGTATAACTGCTACCCAGTTCTCCCCCTTTCTCTCCCGGGCAAGCCAAATCTTTTTCACGTTTTCAACCACAACGCAGCGAGCCAAGCATTTAACGCACTCCCCCTTATTTGCCATAGGCAAGTCGGGAGAGGTGGGTCTCGAGGGGCTCCACCCGGTGGGTAGAAGAGCCGCGGTTGCTTTAAAGACAGAAGAAAAGAAGGTCCAGGGCTCCCTAGGCCCCTTCGATCTCAGCGCCTGCCTCTCTCCACGCTAACCAGGGTACGCCGGCGACCGCAGGGCCCACTTCGCGCGGATGCGGGGATTGGGGTGGGAGGAGGCATTGTTGGGTTGGCGGAGGCACAGAGGCGGGGCAGGGAGCTGTGGGCCTGCCTGTGGCCTGAGTCGCGTTTCCCTGCGTCTCGGCCTCTCCTGAAGGGAGTGGATCCCTGGGAGCCTCTGGCCAAGGTTGCTGCCTACAGGCGGGGCCGCCTGGCGCTGTGGCGTGGGGATCCAGGGTGGGGACCGCCAGGAGGTTCCCCCACCCGCTAGCGAGAACGCGGGCCGGGACTCTGCCGATTCGATCCTTGTGGGCCTGTGGGCCCAGAAGTAGCAGTTTGGCGGCTCCAGATTTAGTGATTCTGCAGTAAAATCACAGGATTAGTCCCTGATTGAGATGTCTGTTCGTGAGATATTACAAAATTCATTATCACAGCTTTCTACTAACTCGATATGAAGTAACACAGATGGGATTTTATTAGTCCAGACTTCAAATGTTTACTTATGATAATTTCAGAGGAAATTTGCATGTCATCATCATTTCGATAATCTTTTTTTTTTTATATGTCTGAACTGGCTGCATTATTAGCTGGTAGCCCGAGCACTGCAGATGGTAACTGCAAATAGTTTTTATTTATTTATTTTTTTAAAGAATGAAATATACAAAAGAAAAAGATTGGGTTGCTCAGTATAAAGTCAGTCAATTATTACACATTCTTCCCCCCACTCCCCCCTGCTTCAGTGCTGAAGACCAAACAAAGCAATACAAAACAAATCTTCAAGAACTCATAGAGCTCCACTCTAAGGACTGAAAAGAAGGTCAAGGCGTGTTCCTTAACTCACTCCTACATGTCCTTGTGACTTGGAGATTTATTTTGCAGTCAAAATGAGCCTTGAGACCTGCATTTTTATGCTTCATTTAATGACCAGGCCTACTAGAAGAACGGAGTCTAAATAACTGGGGAAAATAATTTTTTAAAAAGAGACCCCCAACTCCCGCCTGCTGATCCTTAAACTTGCCCTATCAAGGCAAGTCTTCTCTGAGAAATTTGGCTGCCAGACTTTGGGACTGACTTCAATGGCTAATCTCACAAATTGAGATGGGAGACTTTTCCTGATGGGAGGTAGTTCTCACTCCCAAAGTTCATGTTCTGGTTGGAATGTATATGCCAAGGAATCTTGTTTGGGCCAACTTATATTGTGAGCACACAAAAAGCACTACACGGCTAATGGAGGACGCGGAACCATGGCAAAGCAGGCAGGCAAGCCCTAAGAAATAAAATAATTTGCTTAAAAATAATTTCTGATGACTGCTGCAAGAATGAAAGTGCAGGAAAAATACAGTTCGAATAATCCCAAATCCTTTCACATCTCCTCCCTTTTCATTCACTTTGTTACCCCATAACAAAATCTTTAATGGAAAGTTTAAAAATAAACAGCACAGGAGCATGTGTTTTAAATGAACTAAATTGTGAAATTAGCCAGTAAATTAATTTGTAGTAATTATTTAAGGAAATTAAAATACTGCTCAATTCAGTTACGTATTTTACCATGTGTACGCGTTCTTTATAACCAATTAATATAAGTGCTTTAGGAACATTTGAAGACAAACACGCTTAACTTAAGGAACAAAGCACCTAAATAATTGAAGTGTGATTTTGCTGAGTTAAAGTAAAACATCCATAAATGAAATATCTATTTAATTTTTTAGGGAAAGTTTGATTGTTGAAATCTTGTATGATCATGTTACATCAACAAAAATCTTCAATTTATTTTGCTTATGTGCTTTGTTTTCTTGATATTATTGGCATTTGAATTTTAGATGGATTTCTGCCAAAATGATATTTTGTGTGATAAAAGCATCTTTAGTTTTGATTGATGGACTAAAAAGAATGCAAGGAAATTTCTCTAAATCAGATTAATTTTTCACAAAAATATTTTAGAATGTATGAATTCTGATATTTAAATTTATAGTAGTAAAAGTTTTCTCCGTTTAGTTTAGTAAGACAATACTCACACAAAAGAGTAAAAAAAATCACAGCACCCTATGATAGTTTGATTTCTAAATTGCTTAAGAAAGTAAAGTGATTAAACTGGAAAAGAAGAACATATTTCTGAGGTTTAGAATCGAAATTTTTTTCTTAATCTCCAGTTGGAAAATAATTCTCTGCATCCATTTAAAATGTATCTTCTGAAGTGCGAGATTGGAGTTGACTGGTGATCAGTTTAAAGGAGTTATAATCCAAAGAAATGGTGCAAGCTTGGCATCCAGGCCTGGCTCCCAGGTAATTCGCTTGGGCCTGAGAGGTCACTAACTGCCAGTTAAGATGGAATCTTTTTCTTTTCTTTTTTTTTTTTCCCAATGGATAACAATGGGAAAGGGGCTAATCTTCCAGTAGCTGAAACTTTGTACCCAGCCCTTTATCTTGAGAATGCTAATCCTTGGCCCCAGGATTTGTTCCTGCAGTGTTGGCACCGAGATTTAAGGGAAGATACCTCATTTTAAATGCCAGCCATGGTCGGGCTTCCCACTCGATTTCAGCACCCGGTAGATTGTTAGTGTCTGTGGCGGGGGACGAAAGGAACAGGGCTTTGCAAGGTCTGTTTGCCAACTGCGTTACCTTGGGCGAAACGCAGCACCAAAAGCCACAAATCACCTACGGTGAAGATTCTCCGAAGTGGAACAAATTTCCAGACTCGCATTATCTCACATCCCTGCGGGATAGATGGCCTCCACTTACCGGCTACCGGGAGAGAGCTGCTGTCTCCGCGTCCCACTGCTTCCCGGGACAATTTCCAGCGAGCCGAGGCTCCGGCTGCACGGCAAGCGCCCGAAAGCCGGGCCTCAGAGGACTGCAGGGCTCCTGAGGTTGCCAAGTTTCTAAGGAGTCCACGGGTGCGCAGGGGCCTCCGAAATCTAGCCGCCACTGGCAGTTTCTTTCTGCTCCTCTCCAGCTTTCTCGCTCGGTCTCGCACTCTCTCTCCCCTCCCTCCCTCTCATCCCTCTCTCTTCCCTCTGCTCCTGCTCCGTGTGGGGAGTGACGTGACGTCAGCAGAGATTCCACCAAACTCCACTGCACAGTGGCGCGCGGGCGGCCGGCCGAGCCCCGCTGAGCGGCTGGCGATACAGGAGCGAGCACAGCGCCCGGGCGAGCGCCGGGGGGAGCGAGCAGGGGCGACGAGAAATAAGGCAGGGGAGGGAAGCAGAGGCCGGCTGGCCGAAGAGTCGGGAGCCGGAGCCGGGAAAGCGAAAGGAGAGGGGACCGGGCGGGGCACTTAGGAGCCAACGGAGGAGCAGGAGCACGGACTCCCACTGTGGAAAGGAGGACCAGAAGGGAGGATGGGATGGAGAAGAAAAAGGAATCTGCGCCAAGCTGGCAGCCCTAATAAATCAGAGGGGGAGCGCCAGGGCAGCGGGGAGACAGAAAAGCACTTCTGGGGAGCAAAATCAGGACGGGCTGGGAGGAAGCGACAGGGAAAGTGGCCAAAGAGACGGAACAAAGGACAATGTGCATGGGTTTATTTGGGAAGAGGCTCGTGGAGTGTGGGTGTGAGCGTGCGTGTGTGACCTTCTCTCAGGCCTGCAGAGTTGAGGAAAGAGGTCACAGCAAAGAAGGACTGCGGCGGGAGGAAAGTGAGGGACCGACAGAGGGCGGGAGTGGAGGTGGGCGCGGTGGGGATGGGAGAGGATGAGTGAGGAGAAATCTGAAGAATGGAGTGAGCTAGTGGGAGAGGGTGGGAGGGCCACAACCTAAGCGAGCGAGCTAGGCTTGTCAGCTGGGTAAGGCCGGGACTCTGGGCCCAGCTTAGCGGGACACCGCGCCCGAGGTCAAGGCGGGTGGACTAGGCACGCTGAGAGTGTCGGCGCGCAGGTGGGCACGGCCACGCACTGACCGGTGTTCACGAAGGGTTTGCGCTGGACAAGGCTCAGATGCTTATAGAGTCTAGAATTTCCTCTGCTGTACCTACATTCAACAAGTTCACCCTGGGTCACGGATATCTCATTTTTTAAAATGACGAGGTTAAGGTTCCTGGCGAGGATGGTATTAAATTGCACGGGATGGAAGTGGGGGTGGGGGAGAGAGTTTCCCTCAACTCCACATTTGCTCCTGTAAAGCAAAGAGTATGTGAAATTACAGGGGATATTCTCATCCGAAAAGTGTGCCTTACTTCTGAACCCTGATTTTCTGATTTCTTGACTTGAGCAAAGACGTGTATTTCGGTAGTAAGCAGGATATTTTGGCTCTATCCTGCCTTTGAGTGGAAGGACTATAAATATAATTCGCCTGGAGGACCAGGTGTGAAGGCTTCTGCCAGGCATATGGGACAATGTTTTTTCAATCTCAAGGGCATCCTGTTAATGTATGTTTTTGGAAAGTGTCAGAACACAGCCATTGCTCCTGGATTCAGGTTTTCCCACTAATATTAATTCCTGCTTGGGAGCAAAACTCAGGCCCTCTATTAAAAATACCTCTCTTTGGTCCCTAATTGAGAATAAAGCTCTCTCTAAAAGTTGTATCGCTCTTCCTACATCAATATATCAATATTCACAATTTTAGGAATATATAATGACTCAGGAGAATGTGCATAAAATAGACACATTTAAAAAAGCCTGGTGCTTAAAACTAACCCTAGTCACTATATAGGTGCTGGCTTTCCCTACTTTCGGGGGCTGTCTGGAACATGTTATCTGTTTTCTTGAATTACTCCGTGTTTTGAATTCATTTGAGTTAGCAGTAAAAACAGGCAAACAAACTTGCTCAATTTGTTTTGAGTGCTAAATCCCTTCACTTTGAAATAGCTAACAGTCGACAGATGGACTCATTTTATGGAAAGGGTTAGCCTCTTCAGCCACGAAGAAAACCGATGAGAGATCTACATTTTAAGCCATTTCTAACCTCCACGTAACATCCGTGAAAACTCAAACTTTCTCTCTTTACCCAGTGGAAACTCAAAGCAGTGTTATTTAATGGGAGAGAAATGAGGGGGAAAATGCCCACGTGCTGTTTAATTGTATTTCCTCTCTGACTCTGAGAATTTCTATTTTTGGTTTTTGAAATCTCACCGAGGCAAGAAAATCAAATTTATTCAACAAGTCCCACAGCTGAACTCTAATTACAGGACACCGGAAAATGCAGTCCGAGAAAGACATTTTCACCTCTGCCCATCGACGATTTTTGCAGCCTCCCCACTCCTCTGAGTAATGGGCTAATATAACCCTCTCTTTTTTTTCTTTTCGTTTTGTAGAGATTAAGAGGCGCTCGTAGCAGAACGACCTCGCCTTCAGCTGGTGGCGAGGAAAGGCAATCTTACGGAAAAGTTGGAAGAGAATGAGAAAACCAAAGACAGAAAGATTCAGAGACCCACGGAGAGACACAGGGAGAGGGAAGGGAGTTGCGGTGGAAAGACGCACAGATATGCGCGTGCAACTCCCTCCCCTCTTTCAGGTTTCAGAGGTTTGCAAACCAGGGCTGAGAGGAAGGGGCTTGGGAAGCTCACGTTCCCCTCGCCCCCCCTTCTGTCTGGACTCTCGCCCGCCAGGGGCTGGTTAACCCCAGTCCCGGCCGCCGCAGACACTGCACTGAGCTTTTGGGTCCTCGCCTCGCCCAGCGCCAGTGCAGCTGAAGTGAGCAGCTGGTGGGAAATGCAAATGGCTCCTGGAGAAATAGAAGATACAGAATGATTCTCATTCCCTCCTCGAGTGTGTGGAAGGAGCTGGACATACGTTTCACGCTCCTAATCCTTCTTTTACATTTTTAGTCATACTCCTATTAAACAACTAATTAATGCCCAGAATCACCAGGGAATACATTAGGCATGCAATCGTAGAAGCAGGGTACTGTGGGGCTACAAACCACCGAGCTGATTTAAGACGTGGATTTCAGGTTTTTCCCTTGTCAGAGCAGTAAAGGAAGAGTGGGCCGTGGCGACTGTATTTAGATTTCGATTACTTCAAATTAGAAGCGGGTGGAGGGAGCGTCCAAGCAAAGCAAGCAATTCTCTGCCCTGCAGATGTAAACAAGATTGTAGCATCAAAGGTACAAGCTCCTTTAGGGCAAGATCGCCTGGACTGGGAGCCTGGGGAAGGAAAACACTAACCTTACGTATCTGTGAATTTCAAGGATGTTACACTTTTACATAAACAACTCCAGTGCGGATCCTCTGGTAATCCCTGGGAGTAATCCCATCATTCTAGAATATTAAAACTTTTTTTCCCCGTCAAAGAGTATATCCTTTTTATTTCCTCAAAATCTTGAACTATGTCTAAAGATAATAGTCTTCCAGTAAACTAGAGCATTGGACCATTTCCTTCACCCTTTCCTACAGACATTTCGATGATCTGATTTTAATGTGTGGGTGGCACAGGGAATTAAAAACAGCCCACAAAACTAAGCTTAGGTGCAACAGTGCTGGCTAAGTGGGTTCAGATAATTTTTAGTGAGAATCTCATTTACACTCCTCCCCACAATATGTTGAGGCAAGTGATAGAACTGTTAGAACGGGAATCAAATTGGAAAGCTCAGGGAGGACAACAATTGCGTGATCAAAGTGGGGCAAAACCGTGGACAAATATGGGGTGACCTCCGCCAACTCCCTCTCATCCAAGAGTCAGGATTTGGGAAAGGTACAGTATTATTTCAGAGCCCGCTGTGACGGGCTGTGCGCTACCATTTACTTTCTTCACTCTGGATTATGATATCAACCCTGGCAAGCAATTTCCCCAGCTCCTTATCTGACAACAAGCGAGTATGTAAATACCAATGGCTAGCGATGTTTAACTGCCTCAAACATTATTGATTTGTTGGCTGTTCTAAATTGTCTTCCTAGTCCAGGTCTTGTTTCCGAATTGTCTATTCTAGAGGTTTGATCCATGCCTCCGATGCTACAATACAATAATTGTTTTTTTTAAAAAAAGGCATTTAAGATGAACCAATTGATTTGCATATAAATTAAAATTACTATGCGTTGCCGATTCCAGTGTTTTATAATCATTTCGAAATTAGTACTTAACCACTTGAGCTAAAAGAATATATAAATGTCTGTATTGACTCACTAATGAATTACCCAATTAAAACGTCCGGGAAATGCTGGGCGCTGCAAAGATTGTTAAATCAAGACATATTACAGGAGGGATGAAGATTAGAAAGGTAACAGACCAATATCTGGAACTCAAAACGGAGTTTCCGGTGATTCCTAGCTTTAATTATGGAGCAGGGGTCTTTCTCTTCTGTTGTTAAAAAGATTTTGTGCTTGTTTGTGAGTGCATTCAAGTGGAAGGAGCGCTCCCAAGGCTACGGTGGCTCAGGCCCTTTGCTCGGACTGGGACCTTACAGTTCTAACTCAGGAGCGTTAAACTCTGGAAGACTCCGGGGCAGCCCTTGGAGGTGCGTGGCCCCGCAAGCCGCCAGGCCAAGCTTCCTCTTTTTGTCTGCCCCTCCGGCAGGCTGGGCGAGCTATTGCAGTGAGCTTTCCGCGCAATCGAAGAGCTGGAACCAGAGCCCACATTTAATAGATATGCTAACTGAGCACTTACCTTCGTCCTGAGAATAGGAATAAAAGGTAGCTCTTCTTAAGAGAGGCAGTGCAAAGGCACGCTATAGGAGTTCAGAAAAGGCTGGCGGCGGGAAATCTGTAGCCTGGGGGCTAGTCAACATCTCCTTTCATTTCAAGCACTTATTGATTTGCTGTTGTCATCTTTGGCGACGCAGAAGGACACTTGAAAGAATTTCTGATGGGGCTCTGATCTGAGAAAGGAGGTGACCTGCCCAGGCTCCCACCAAATTCTTAATTACCACATCAACTGCTTTTTTTATCCCCCACCCGACTTCCTTCCCCCATGGCAACTGAGTTTGCTTATTCTTAACTTTTTAATTATTCAGAAACTCCTTACCGCTCAATGGCTTCCCTTCTTCAGCAGTTTTCTATTTGAACCTTTTCCCCCTTTCCGTGGTAGGGCCTGTATATTGATCCCTCTGACCTTTGGCACATCTGTGTCCTCCAAAATCTCTCAATCTTTTCAGATTTGAGGATGGAAGGCTCCACCCTCTCCACTGTGTGCACACGTTCAGAGATATGAAAACTTACACAGACTGCCTTCAAACCCAGGGGATCTAACAGATGTTCCCTTTCCAATTTGTCTCTTGAAATCTGAAATGCCTGCCTGATTCCAACTTGGATACCACTCTCTCTTGCCCTTCCTTTTTCAAAGCAGTTTGGATATGTGTACAAGTGTGCCCAGAACATCTCCATTCATATTCTTTACCAAACTGTAAATAAAGAAGAACTAACGAAGTAGATTGGCATATAGATTGCATCAAGAACCAGAATGCCCGGTTTCTGGATTCCCCATTCAACTCTGGCTGTCATCTACATTGAGAGAGTCATTCTAAGCAGAGGCCCGTAGAAACCTGCATTGTGGGACAACAGGTAAAGCCACAGTAAAAAGTGGAATAATTTTAAAGTCATTTCATTAGAATGTAAATTGTATTTCTGGGTTTTGTTTGTAACCACCTAGTTTTAGCATATACAGAATTAGACAGGAAAAAATAGGTCAACACAGTTATTAGTACTAGAGAAGACAAAGTCCATGGGCTCATCAGTGAAAAGAAGATCCCCGAAGTCTATAACTTTTGATCTTTTAATTTAATTTATAATTGTGGGAATGAATAAGACACCAACTGCTTTATGTATTTCATTTACATCGATCAATTTGTGTTTCCATCAAAAGCAGTCATATAGAATTTCTTTTAACTTCTGGTAGCAAGTTCAGAAAATAAAGCTCACAGCCACTTGGAACTGGATACATCTCTTGAGCTGACCATTCCTGTAAGTGCAGGAATATAATATAGTTCTTCTATGCTCTTTTTGTACTCTTTCAGGGTTTGCGAGTCCTTATCAGGTCTGACATCACTGTTTGGGTCTACATTCATTAAAAGCAAATTTGATTTCTATGCTGATTTAAAACAGCCTATTTGGCCAGCACAATCTTGGTTTTCAAATTACAAAAACCTTTTAATACACAAAGCTCCCAGTTTTTGCCTCCTTTAGCTCCTTGCTCCTTCAAAACTTCTATTTTAATTGGTGTAATAATAATTTGTATTACTATTTGTACTTCTTTTATTTTTTTGGAGATTGGGCTGGATTTCAGAGAGAACACCAGCATCACCACCACCACAAACAACAAAATCTAAAAGTGAAGCCCTTTCTTGCATGATAATTGGTACTTGGAATGCTTCTGACTTAATCAATGTCATCTTAGAAAGGTACCTTGTAAACTTTCTTGGAATTTCTAGCAAGAGTTTGTAGTAACTGGAACAACTTCTCTCTGGGAAGATATCCTCTTTGATGGGCTTTCAGTTTCTGGAGGAATAGATTGAGAGTAATTAGGGAGGGAGGGGACATTGGAAGTTGGCAGCTATGTCAGCTGAAACAAGCCTGGGTTCAGTGAGGTGATTGATGCTGTGGTTGATTCCCCACCCCGTTTCTCTTTAATTGGGACACTGACTTTTCCCACTATGGGATCCCAAGGCACTTGGTGTGTATGCAGATTCCTCCCTCCTGGTCTTTACCATGTGGTTTCATAGCAGGTCTCTGGTTCAATGATGTTTTATAGTCATAGTCCTCATATTCATTATCATGATCTCAATGTTTAGGCTTTAATGTATTCATATGAAAGCTGCTTTATTAGTAAGCTGGAGTACACAGGAGAGATGGGGGCAAGTAAGGACTCAGCAGAACTCAAATTCAGACATGTTTAAATGGCTTTGACTGTGTAAAGTGTGGCAATGCTTCCTGCTGCCCTAGCTTTCTACTCTAAGCTTCATGTGTCCTTTGGCTAATGAAGTGTGATATAGGCCACATGGTAGGAATAATAGTATTTGTTGAGAACAAAGTGAAGTCAGGAAACTTGATATATACAAAATGCATCTAGTAATTTGAATTAGTAATAATGGTAATAACTAATATTTACAGAGTGCTTAGTTAATCTAGCTATTGTACTAAACAGTTTTGTATTGACAATCACACTTATTCCTACTACAAGGTAGGTACTGTCATTTTACAAATGAGGACAGTGAGGTTTGGCATGATTGTGTCACTGACCCAAGGTCAACCAACAAGCTTATAACCACTGGAGGCCACAGTGGATAGGATATTGCTTCAGGTCACATAGTCAGTAAGTGGCACAGTGGGAATTTGAATCTAGGTTTGTCTAACTCCAAAGTCCAAAATGTTAACTAGTACACTGAACCAACGGCAACCAGAACCAGAAGATCAGGGGCCTCTGGGGGAAAGAAATACAGAACTTACATATGGAATATTTCATAAACAAAAGAAAAATGTAGAGGCAGGAAAAGCAAATATATTTCTTGAGGGATGGAGAAAGTCAGAAATGTTTTAAATGCTAAAGAGGAGGAAATGAGAAATGATTGGATGAGAAAGCAGAAAAGTCAAACTCTGGTATTTGTCCTGGGCAGTTTAGGAAGAGAAAGGTTAGCTCAGGGATATTCCTGAGCCATAGGAAAATGAATGCTTTAGTTTGGCCTTAGCCTAATATAGGATCTCAGGAATGTGGTTTACTAGAACTGTTTCCCAATAATTCCAAGGGAGAATAAAATCTCTGAATTAGGTTTAAGTAATTTTATTCCAGAACCAAAAAGAGATGGAAGTAAGGTCCGAGTGATAAGAACATCTATATTGCAAGAACATGCAAGTTGAGTAGGAGCGAAATCTAGAAAAACCTGTTAAGAATCTGGTTATTGTGTTAAACCATGCCACACTCTAAGTAGAAATCAGATTTTTATTATCATTACTTACCTAGATATAGCTAGCAACTCTATTATTGTAGTCAAGTCATTTGAAATTTTAAGAGGAATGACTTCTTATGCTGAAGAAGACATCTTGGGTGGAAGGGTGTCAGGAGACAAATGCAGTGCAAATATAGTGATTTCAAGGACATAGCCTGTGGGGAGCAATGCTGGACTACGCATCAGTTGTTGGTGGTAGAATGTTAGCTAGGGGAGAACACCAGGTAGCTTTCTACAAGGTCGAAAGACAGTGACTGATCCCAAAGGTTATTCCTAATTCAGGTTTGTCCCATTATTGAAAATGATCCCAAATTGGCTTATTTTGGCCTTTTCCAGGAGGGATAGATAAATATAATTTGTATGTATGGCTTTTCAGTTTTAGGAAGCATAGGAAGAGAATGAAAGAATCAATCTAGTCTCCTGTTTTCTGGTAGAAACTCTCATACCTGTGCCGTTGTTGCAGGAATTCAAGACTATCTCCTCCAGAATGCTGTGCTATTTTTGAAAGTAAGGCTTGAGGGCACACAGAGCCTTATTTTCTATCTCTACACCATGGATCTCATTGTATTTTTCTAAATGGGAAAGAGAAATTAGAATTCATAGAAAGTAAGGTCTGGAAAGGATCTAGAGGGTACTCCTCTCCCTCAGCCTATGTTTAAATTACTTCCAGAAATATAGGCAGCTACCCTTTTCAGCAAAGAGCCTCCCACAGTCCCTTGGTAGTGCATTCTTATGCTTCATAATTTCACAACTGCACTGTATATTTGCTGACTGAACTCCAAGTACTGAAAAAAATGATGTCACATCAAAAAGCTCTAATTAGTAGGGGGCATGTTTTCCAGAGTTCTCCAAACATTTCATGTCTTTACCCTAAAAAAGATGAAAATATTATTAGCCTCATTTAACAGATGGAAAATTGTGTCCCAGAGACTTTTAGAGAGTAACACCTGGTTATGCAGTGTGATGCCTGAAAGAACTAAATTAAAAACAAAGTCGGGAAATTCTGTGTTCAGGGCTTTCCTAACAGACACATCACTTCTTGGGGGCTGGTTATTATCTTTCTGCCTGAGTAAAGTACAGGTTTGATTGTAACTCTATCTGTCCTTCTGTTTGTCTGCCTGTGAGTAGTTTCTCTTTTAATCCATCAATTTATCTCCTTGCTATTTTTCAAAACACTGTAAGTTAACCAATGTTGATAAAATTTCACCCTTACCATGAGTACTACTTGAGCAGATTGAGATGGTTGTCATATTTTTCAAATATCACGTGTAACAAACAGTGCTGCTACTGTTTTGGCATCAGGACTTTGTTCTTATCTGGAAATTGTACAAATACCACACCTTTTGTCATGACAGGGCCACTTCCACTTATTAGGACTTTTGATATTTGTACTGTCACTTGGGAGAATGTTGATCATTTTGTTCATGCCACTCTTGAGGTTATAACAACTGCTTTTTTGTTTAGCTGCGTCTTTTTTTCCACAGGTGAATCTAGTTTTTTCTCATGCTTAATTTCAAGAAACTGGTGCTTCACTGAAAGATGTTTAAATTTCCTGAAAGAAAATGTTGGAACAAGAATACTTTGTCATGTACTGTCCTTATCTGAGTATTAATGTTCTTTCAAATTCATATGCTCCCCAACTTTTTGAGAATTTCTTTTTCCTGAATGTAATTTATGAATCAAACGTGATCGTAATCTTCAAAATATCATGTTGTCCACAATAAATATATACAATTTTTATTTGTCAATTAAGAAAAACAATAGGGTTCTTACTCCTTTTTTTGATATTTGCTCTTTGTATCCTCTCCTTAAGGATTTCCTCTCTTTTCTCAGAGATGTATTCACTGAGAGCATTTTGTTATTTTTCTCTCCCCGCAGCCATGCATGGTTAAAGCTGTGTTCTTGAAATTCTTTATTCTCTTTGTTACAATTGATAGCTCATTCTGCTTTTCATTAATTCATTAATGTCATTCTACTGGTTTCTGATTTACACAAATCAAATAGAATCTAGAAAACTCAATAAAAATAAAAATAATGTTTTCCATCCTGAAAATATTTATTTATTGTTTTCCTCTAGGGTACATATATCATATTCCTTTTCCTCATATATCATATTCCTTTCTAAATCCAGAAGAATGTATTATTGAATACAGAGAAAACAATTTAAGAAAGGAAAAGGAATGACTTACCTAAAACGAGGAAAAAGCAGAGTTGAGGCCTGGGACTGTGGCTGAAGAAGATGATTCAGTTACTATCTGGTAGCTTCATTTTGTGGTAATTTTTTAAGCTGAGTTCTGGATGATGTAAGTAATATTTTTAGATGATGCTGAATTAAAAAGAAAAATTCATGGCATCTGTTAACTATATGCAAATGAGCAAAGAGAAAGGAAAGAAAAGAGGTGGTTAAACTGACATGGTAAGGTTCAGGATTGGGGGAAGAAGAAAGAGTAATAGAGAGTGGAATAGTTAAAAAAGAATGAGATCATGCCTGTTGCAGAAATATGAATGGAGCTGGAGGCCATTATCCTTAGCAAACTAAATCAGGAACAGAAAACCAAATAACGCATATTCTCACTTATAAGTGGGAGCTAAATGAGGAGAACTCATAGATACAAGGAGAGGAACAACAGACAGTGGGGCATATTGGAAGGTGGCAGATGGAAGAGGGAAGAGGATCAGAAAAAATAACTATTGGGTATGAGGCTTAGTACCTGGATGACAAAATAATCTGTACAACAAATCCCTGTGACAGGTTTACCTATATAACAAACCTGAACATGTGCTCTGAACCTAAGATAAAACTTAAAGAAAAAGAGAGTGGAATGATTTGCAAATTGACTTTAGCAGACTGTTTTTTGAGTCCTTTTTGTTTCCCAAATTGAATTTAAGTGGTATTACATTTTTAAATGAAAACTTTACTTCTAACTATACGTGAAGTTAATTTCTCACCTTCCCAACAATTTTTTTTTTTTTTTACAATCTTTTGTATTGTAAGCAATGCAGGGATTTAGTTTAAATGCTGCTAGCTTAGTTTATTTTTTAAAAAATATATCTTCTGAGAGGTTTGAGATAACTAAGGAAGTATATTTTGTTTAGCCTTTCCAAATACTATTTCCCTGGAAAGGTATAACCCAATCAGTGAGTTAGTCCAGACCTCAGAGGGCTCCAGGAATTTGAAAGAGGGAAAGGATGAAGATCAGGCTCAAGACTATTCTTACATTGCTTTACTATCAAACCAGCAAATCTGGATGTCCCGCAGGCAGGCATGTTTATGAGAGTTACTCAAAAGAGGATATGCCACCAGAAGTGCCAAGTTTGGTGATCACGCAGTCCATGTGGAATGAGAACTCTGCCAGGACAGAGGAGCTTGAGTTGGGAGGCTGGGGTAGAAGCATGATAACCCTCCAGGTTTCCCTCTGTTACCATGTACCAGTCTACTTGCTGCCCCATGGGAACCAACATTTGTGTTCTATTTATTACTAGCTCATTGGCCTATGCCTGTCTGTCTATGGCCTATGGATAGTGAAAGATAGAGTAGAGTTGAGGAGTTGGGAGTAAATAAAAATAAACGTTTTTATGTGAAATGAAAAATTAATTCTAAAACAGAATGAAATACTTATCTGGATAATATTCACTGATTTTAATTGATTTATCATTTCTGATTTCCTACTTTAGGTTATAAGCAGATACCTGAAAATTGTGAAATTGATATAAACCCAGACCTTCAAAGCAACTGATGGCCAAGAGGACTGTGTTATAATAGCCACATTTTCTTTACTAGTGTTAGGTTTTAGTTAATAAACATTACTATTGAGCTGAAAAATACCTCACTGTCTTTGAAGTCACTGACTGTGTTTTTTGCTATTATTTTGAACAATGGATTTTTCTGAGGTTGTTATTCTTACCAGGATTTTTCCTTTCTATTTGAGTTCACAGCTACAAAAAAATACAAATAAGTTGTCGTGAAACATTTAAGAAAGCTAAATCTGATCTCTCTATCCTACTTAGAAGTAAAATGATTAAACTATATGTGGCATTTTGTTTCATTAAAGTTTTCATTTAAAAAGACAATTTAAAATAGCTACATAACTGAGAATACATTCTCTGTGCCTATACCCTGTATTCTCTATGTACAGAAATGAAAAATTGCTTAAAAAATTCAAAATAGGAGGTTCATGTGAAGCATTGCAATTTTAAATAAACTACGCTGTATAAATGTGTGCATAAATATTTATGCACATACATACATACATACATTATATATCAACATTTCCTCTAAGTCCTATCTGCTTATAATTTTGACAACAAAAACAAATAAAGAATAGGATAAATAATAATCAAGATGGGAAAACCCTCTGACTCATTTAGACAACTCATATGAATTCTTTAAATGTTCCCAAATTATTTATCAAAGATATTAATCTCATTTCCTAGTGAGTTCATGTAGCCTTTATTTAAGATTTAGCCCAAAATTTAACTGCACACTTCACTCAGTATAGGATAATGCTTAAATGTGAAAACAATGTTTTATAGTTTTAGAAAGCATTCTCTGCAAGTGTTGATGAATTATAAAAATCCAAGCAATCCAGTTCAGACATCCCCTGCCTCTCCTATCCCTAATCTCTTCATTCATAGAGGTGATTTTCCTATAATAGTAATAGCTAGTTAGAATATATTTAATAAAGGATTGACTCTTAATTTAAATAAGAGTAAAGTCCCTATGGTAAGATTCTTAGTAAGGGTTATGAGGGAACTTTTTATTTTTCCTCCCCAAGAACACCTTGGCGTAGTTACACATAATTAAAAAGTATATGGCTTTATCTGATGCTGACTCTTCTTCGGAATAATGTTGAGAGTTAATGAAAACCTCCTTGTCTCAGGCCAATTAAAAAAAATAAGTGACATGGTCTTTGTAGCATAAAATGATAGGCTGGAATATTTTTAGATGACATATAATGTGTCAGTTCCAACCACTGGATAGTTTTGGCCTGAGGAAGTTAAAAATACCCCCACCCTTTTCATTCATTTTTATATTCTATGTCAAAAGGACTGGCTAATTATTCTGTATTAAAAATACAGCAAATTTATGCCAGGTGCAGTGGCTCATATCTGTAATCTCAGCACTTTGGGAGGCAGAGGCAGGCAGACCAGCTTGAGGCCGGGAGTTCGAGATCAGCTTAGCCAATATGGCAAAACCCTGTCTCTACTAAAAACACAAAAATACTAAGTGGGCATGGTGGCACATGCCTGTAGTCCCAGCTATTTAGGGAGGCTGATGCACAAGAATCGCCATTGCACCCCAGCCTGGGCAACAGAGTAAGACCCTGTCTCAAAAAACAAAACAACAACAACAACAGCAAACCAAAAACCAAATTTAAAATTTATGAAAAATGTTATTTCTCCTTATGAATATAAAGTTCCCTATGAACCTTAACTGTTCTAGTTATAGTCAGTGTTCTTTCCTACTTGCTTTCATAGTTTATTTATATTAAAATAAACTAAAACTATGAATGGTTGTACTCTCATAATGAAGAGAGCACTCTTGAGTGATAGGCCTACAACTTGTTAAGTCGTTTATCTTGTAAAAACCAAAACCAAAACCAAAACACCATGCAGAGGAATAAAATGGAGCATTAGTGAAGGTCAAAATTAAATAATATTTTAAAAGACAGTTGTATGTTCTCCCAAGTACTATGTATACATAGCAACTTGGGTCAGGCTCCTAAGTGTTGTCTACTTTAAATACTTGTGCTGCACCAGTTAATTTTCTTGCAATAGGAAAGTAACACATATGTAGATAAGCAGCTAGAGAGAAATAAATACATCTGATTGACAACTCTGGGAGCTCACTTGAATTAGTTGAAATTTCTAATCAATTGCCTATGCTTTCAATTTTTTCAAAATAGTGTCAGTATCAGTGCAACCAAAATAAAAGTCATCTAAATTATCCATATGCTTTCATATGCTGTTAGTGAAACTTGTAAATGCTTTATTCAAATTCTTTAATATTACCAATCATCCTTTTTTCTTTACATTTGCTTTATTTTATGTGAGCCAAGATATTTATGCCATTGGACATAAAACAAGGAAATTCATTTCTCTATTAAAATAGTATACAAACTTATGCTTACATCAAAATAAACTGCTATCAAGACACAGGAACTAGGAATACAGAGATGGAAGGATACTGGCCCCTCTTCAATTTTAGCCGCAGGAGTAGGACTGGTCCTGCAGTGCTCCTGACAGTAACGTAGGCTGTCATAAGCAATAGGATGTGGAAAAGCATGGGACATGATGCATGGGACCTCAAGAACTCGTCAAATCACTTTCATCTTCTGACCCCATGCACGATGGTCTCGGTGCCACAATGCCAAGCTGAGGTGCATGCTCTCCCTCTATTCTGTAGATACCACCATCGCAAGATGGTGATTTCTGGGTTCCCAAAGCCGAGTGGGTTCACTGTTCACAAAGCCCGGCTCAACAACTCCACTTGGGAAAATTATGGCTGGATCTGGTTAAAGATCATGTTCACCCACCGTGCCTTCACCAAAGAGTCACACTGGAAACCAGGGCTGGATGTAAACTGGTGGTGGTGGGAGTGATAACCTAAACTCCTTCTCCAGGGACCAGGCGAGTGTTGATTTGTCCCGCTGGGCCTCAGCAGCACCAGCATCTTCTGTCTACCATGTTGGGTCTAGCAGCTCTCGCGGTACCTCCTCCAGTCAATAATCTTGAGAAATAAGGAATGAATGAATATTTTTCTTATAAATATGGAGAACACTGAATGAGCTAAATTTCTACATGATTATCTGACTACTTACATATATGCAAGCTTTAGGTATGCTTGCATGTGCACAGAACATATATGTAGTTTTATAGACCATGGGCTAAGTATTAACTATCTTCGTGTTCCTATCACAGTCCCTTGATATTAATAATTGCTATTTTTTTGGTTTTTGTTTTGTTTTGTTTTTAAGAAGGAGTTTTGCTCTTGTCGCCTAGGTTGGAGTGCAATGGCACAATCCAGGCTCACTGCAACTTCTGCCTCCCGTATTCAAGCTATTCTCCTGCCCCAGTCTCCCAAGTAGCTGGGATTCCAAGTGTCCACCACCACGCCCGGCAAATTTTTGTATTTTTAGTAGAGATGGGGTTTCACCACATTGGCCAGGCTGGTCTGGAACTCTTGACCTCAGGTCATTGGCCCACTACAGCTTCCCAAAGTGCTGGGATTACAGGCATGAGCCACCATGCCTGGCCGCTATTTGTTGAATGGAAAAATAAATGGATCAAATTGACAAATTGTCCTTGTGATGAAAATAATCAGAACCTAAAATTGGCCTATCTGGCAGTTGTGACAATTGGACTGACCTGTGGGCAGCTTGGTTCATTTCTTTCTTTATTTTTTTAAAATGCTTCCCTGAAGTCAAATTGCCTACCACGGGTCCCTTACATGGGCTCAAAATATGTCTTATCTATTGGTTTGTCACACAAACAGGCTGTCACCAGGCAACAGAGAATGTGGCACTCTTTTGTGTTCTTTTCTTTAAAATTATTTTGCAGTTAAGTATTTTATTTATTCAGACTAATGCTTCTCCCATTCCCAAGACTGAAGCAATAAAGTTTTATTTTCATGTATATGTTTTGGATGATAATCATAGTGCATTCATAATGAGTATAATATACTCATATGCATATATGAGTATGCAAATTGCATAGCAACTTACTATTATTGTTCCCATTTTGTAAATGAGAAAACTATGACTTAAAGAGGGACAGTAACTTTCCCAAGATATCACAAAAATCATCACCATCTGGAATACAGATCTAGGTCTGTCAGACTTTAAAGCCCAAACCGTCACACTCACTTTTAACTGCCTCTGTTAATGAAGAGTATAATTCTAGCACATGCTCTTGTTGGAAATTTCATAATTGTAGTTAGGAAGCATAGAGAGTGCTTTCTTGTGTAATAGCTATGGGAAAGGGCTAGGCAAGAAAAAAAATCACCAAATACTAATAAAACAGTTTTATTTCAGAAAACATTTATTATGCATCTTGATATCTTGGAGCGATAGAAGTAGTCACAATATGTAAACTTGGGTGAATGTGACAATGGATTGGCTTCTTCATTTTAAGAATATGCATCTTCCCATCATTACTTTAAATCACCTCTAGCAGCAAATTTGAGTGAGATCGTAGATTTTGGTTTGGCTTAGGTAAGAAACCAGAGTCTATCTCCCCTTGGATTCAGTCCTTGGATGTATTTCTAAAGTGTCTGGACCAGATTCCCTGTCTGAGTCAGCTGATGGGGCCTAGTTTCATTTCAAGAGACTTCAGAATCAGCATCTCCACTCTCATCTCCTAATCGCCCTTCATCTCTTTGGTCATATTCCTACATTCTACAATTAGAGACAAAATAACTGGAAGGCAGCTTAATCAGTGAACAACTGTAAACGATAAGTTCTTTGCCTGGAAGGGTTGCCATCAAGAGGGAAAAGAAAAGTACAGGAAAGCAGGTGAAAAGTGAACTTCAAACACTTTACACTTCGTTTAAGGCCAGATGTGTTTACTTTCACCTGGGCAGGGCAAAGAGAAGGAAACAACCTATGCCAGGCAGCTGCTACTAAATGCTTTCCATACCTTTTCAAGTTGGGTCCTCACCATTTCTCCTTGGAATTTACATTGTTACAGTTTTCCCTTTTTCAGGTGAGCACACAAGCTCTGGAAAGTTAAGGGACTTGTTCAAGATCTCATAGAGTTAGGACTGATTACAGGTGGAATTAAATCCAGAACCCATACTTTTCACCACAACATCCCCCTAGCACAGTACAAAATTGGGTGTGTGTCAAGCAGTTATGAGCCACCACTAGGCAGCTCTGCTTTAGATTAGTTATGCCAGGTTTTTTTCTTCTTTCCCTCCTCCTTCTTTTTCTTTTTTGCTAGAATAGACTTTGCAAAAATCAGTTTAAGTTTTGGGGGGGCTCGTGGATTTTAGCATCACTGAAAGATTCTGGAGATTATTGTTTTAATTACTGCAATGGCTTATTTATTGAGGTACTGAGGACTTCTTTTACTGGGAAAAAGAAGGCATTCACCAGTGTTTGTCAAATGGAAGACTAGCTGGGATAACATTACTTTTGTCTGTTTTCTGTGTGCATGCTGGGCTTTAAAATATGCTTGGAATTTTCTGTAGAATCATAAGATGCTGAAGTTGGAAGACGACTCAAAGAGCATCCGAGCAATCCCTCATTTACAGATAAGAGAACTGAAGCCCTGAAAGGATAAATGAATCATTCAAGGTCACATGCTTGGTTGGCAACATGGTTGGGATGGGGACCCAGTGGTTTTTTCTGGCCTTCTCCTCAGGGTATCTCTGCAATCTCTCATGTTAGTATTTTGCTTGATGAGGGAGGGAGGTGGGATTGTAATATATTGTGCTAGTGCAGTGTGGTTTTCCATTTTTCTCGCTTGTTTTTTGGTGGGGTATAGTGGGTTGAATGTTGGTACCCCCAAAAATATGTCCATATCCTCATCTCTGGGACCTGTGAATATTAATTTATTTGGAAAAAGGATCTTTGTAGATGTAATTAAATTCACATTTTGAAATGAGAAGACAATTTTTTCCACGGACAGGTTGGGGAGGGGGATGGTTTCCGGATGAAACTGTTCTACTTCAGATCATCAGGCATTAGATTCTCATAAGGAGTGTGCAACCTAGACCCCTCGCATGCACAGTTCACAGTAGGGTTCCTGCTCCGATGATAATCTAATGCCACTGCCACTGATCTGACAGGAGGCGGAGGTCAGGTGGTAATGCTCACTGGCCTGCTGCTCACCTCCTGCTGTGTGGCCTGGTTCCTAACAAGCCACAGACTGGTACAGGTCCATGGCCTGGGGTTCAGGGACCCCTGCCCTTTAGCATCCAGAGAGAGTGCAGCCCTGCCAACACTTTCATTTCTGACATCTGTCCTCTAAAACTGTAAGAGAATCAAATTCTATTGTTTTAAGCCACCCAGTCTGTAGTAATTTGTTACAACAGACACAGGAAACTAATGCGTGGGAGAACAGAGAGAGCTAGGACTGATGTTGTTTTAACCACTTCTGACTTCACAGACTCTAAGGAGGAGTGAGTGTCTGCTGGGGTGAGGGTGGACAGTTGAAGAGCTTCAGGGACAGATGAACGTTTTTATTGTGATGGAGACTGAGAATAGTGGCCTTTCTGCAAATAACAGGAAAAGTCCCCCAAAGAAAGACTTGGAGACATCTCATCAAATAAAGTGAAGGAGGGAAGGACAGACTATTCCCTGTTTGGTGCTCACACTCCTTCAGTCCTTGGTGCCCTCTCACTACTGCTTCCTGGATGTCTGTGAGCTTTTCTTGCCAATCCACACTCCCTGAGACCTCTCCTCCTTCTCTTCTAACCTTCGATAGCTTTTGTCTCATTTCACCAAGGCTCTATTCCTAGTGCAAACCCTCACCTCCAAACTAACATGTTGCAAGGAGATAAAGGCTGATTGTAACTCGTTGTTACCCTGTGCTACTTTCATTTATCTTCTATAGCTCACCTTGAATGAATTAACTGAAGGAGGAGAGAAATCAGTGGGGATCTTGTGCAGGTTCCATACCAGCCTAAGGGAGAGACATTTTGGAGAGAGAGGAATATTCCTCCTGTCCTTCCTGCCATACCCCATAAAGGTCATCCCAGTTTATGAAGAGCACTGGGTGTAGGTATTTTCTTATAGCCCTAGATGTATTGGGAGCAGAAACCTGAATGTGGAAGAAAAGAAACTCTTCCATTTAGGCTGGAGTTTCTCATAAAGTTCTACAAGTGCTATGATATTGCTTGCTCCTCAGTGAACTTTATACTTAGTTATCGTTTTCCTTTCTCTCAATGACTTAGCCTTTATGTGCCTCAAGTTTCCTCATCTGTAAAATGAAATAGTACTAATGAGAACATATGAACATAGGGAGGGGAACAACACACACTAAGGCCTGTTGAGGTTTGGGGTAAGGGGAAGGAGAGCATTAGGAAAAATAGCTAATGCATGCTGGTCCTAATACCTAGATGATGGATTGGGTTGATAGGTGCAGCAAACCACTATGGCACATGTTTATCTATGTAACAAACCTGCACATCCTTTACAAGTACCCTGGAATTTAAAATAAAAATTAAAAATTGTAAAAATGAAATAGTACTCACCTCATATGCTGGTTGTATTAAATGAGTTAATCCAGATGATGCCTATAGCAGTGCCTGGCACATAGTGAGAACTGAATAAATGTTAGCTATCATTCTTTATCAAGGAGAAACACCTGATTCCCTCTTTCTGTGAGAAGGGATGATCCCTATGTACACTCAGTCTTGTGACTCATTCCTTACTGTTCCTCCTGGTGACCTGCTTGGCTAGTGACAGCCATTATTCCAACTTCTTTGCTTGTAGAGGTCTATTCTATTAAAATTACTGGGGGTGGGGAGATTTGGTGTCTCATTTTTTTTTTTTTTTCACTCTCCACTCAGAGCAACAGGAGACAGTGACCTGAGTAAGTGTGTCTGCTTGGTGGCCTCAAAGTTTCTCTCAGGTGGGCTGTTCTGAGTCTAGTAGACCGAGGCTTGAGAGTGAGCAAGCACATGTTTCTTACAGTAAGCAAAGTTCTTCCATATAGTCTGGATTAGTAATGTGATATTTTTGTTTGTTCGCTGACTTTTTTGTGTTACTTCTTATTGGCTTAGTGCTCACATTGGGGTCCCTCAGAAACACCAATGTAATTATTATTGTCAGGGAGAACTTCAGCCAGGGTGGAAAGAATCTTGTTTGAGGGAAAAGTCTGTGTCTAAGCAGGTGCATCAAATGATTCCCTGTGTTTGAAGGCGGAGTGCAAGGCCGAAGATCTGTGTTCCCCTCTACCGCTAAGGCACCAAGTTAGTGAGAAATAGCTTGCTTTCCCGTCACATTTCTTAAGTCAATCAGCACCAAAAGAACATCTGCAGTCATTCTTTCTTCAAGCCCACGTGCTCCCCTGAAAGAAGCCTTTAAGGATACATCAACAACTCCATGCTGTGGAATGAGTAAAATTGTGCAGCGAAGGGATCATAAACAGAAGATTTTTATTCCTGAGCAAGCAAAATGAAAATTCAGCAAACAAATCAAAGAATCAAGATAAAAACCTGAAAGATGAAATGAGAACATGAACTATATAACAAGGAACATAAAACAAAATCCTTCCAACACCCTGGCAATTACTTTGGTCCTGTGGTGAGTCTGAATGAGAAAAATACTCCTAGAGGAAAGAAGTGCTCATGGTTGTAGGAATACTAATGTCTTGCATTGATGTATTACTTTATACTGTAAAACGTGCCTTTACATTTGTCTCCTTTGATGGTTTTTGTACTAATTCTATGGTGTTTGTTGGGGAATTTGATCCCCTTATTATCAATGTGAAAAGAAAAGGATGCTCTGAGACATAATATAAATCTCTGACAGCTATAGCCGGTCAGATGACTAGTGTGTGATCCAATAACAGATGAAAGTACCTACCTAGTTTTTTCTTTTATATAGAGTCTTGCTATATTGCCCAGGCTGGCCTCAAACTATCCTCTTACCTCAGTGTCCTGAGTAACTGGGGGTACAGGCATGTGCCACTGCACTTGGCTGAAAGTTCTCTATCTCTTATCACACAATTGTTTCTACACTTTTGGTGGTGGTGGGAGTAATACTTAAGCTATTTTTTTTTTTTTTTTTTTAGTGTCTTGGGTTCTATGAATCTGAACTCTAATTGTAACATTGAAACAAATCATTCTCCACTATTTTTGAAATGCAAAAATTCTTCCACCCCTGCCTGAACTCAGAGGATTTCCCTTCATAAGTTTATTAATGAGAGATTTGGATTTGTTCATTTTAACAGTGATTCAGAATAAGAGGATTATCTCTTTAAATAAACTCAAGGGTTTAATAAAGAACAGTTTCACTGATAAGAGTAGAAGAAGTATAACCAGGAACGGAACAATTGAAGCCTAAAATGGGTTAGCTGTGGGTTCTACCATAAAAACAATCTTGTTTTTAGGATTTATACTAGAGCCCTCAGATGTGGATCAATAAAGAAATTAACATGGTACTTTAAGTACAAATATACATGTATTCTAGAAAGTAGTGGTCAGTTCTTACCTCACTGAAACTTGCTTTTGCTCTATGTGGATGGATGTCACCAGTGGGTTGTGCTGGAACTTCACCTATCAAGGTATTAAGATGTATTTTCCCCACTTACTATTTGGCAATTGTCATCAGCTCCTTTACTTTTTAGGGCACAATTCTGAAGGGTACTTGATTCTGTGGTTGTGGTCAGCAGTCTGTGACAAGGGTTTTCTGAATCCACTCTTGTTAAAGTCATCTGACAATCTACCTGTATGCAGTCTTTTTTGTTTCTGGATTTGTCTTAGCCTTCTGTCTCCAGTGAGGAATTGGGGGACAGCCCACTACTCTAGCTGGCTTATTGGGGCTTGTTTCCTGGTCTTATCTGTATAAGATCTACTTCCTAGAGCTGAGTTTTCTCCCCAACCCCCTTTATATTACATTAAGCTACCCCTTGTAGTGAATATTGTGGTCTGTGATGGACTTTGACTATTACCACTACAGGGACTCCAGAAGCATTCCTTGCTTTCATCTTCCCTTAGGAAGCATTCCTTCCTTTCTCTCAGCTTAGTTTGGATGACCATTGATCACTGCCTACATGGGACTTAAGTTGTTGTCGTTCAATAGATTTTTTTTTTTTTTTTTTTTTGCCACAGTTTGAGGTAAAAAATGTTTGAGGAAAAAGTCTATGTCTAAGCAGGATGGGCCAAATAATGGGTACTTATAAGAGAAAGGAGAAGGAGACTTGAGACACAGAGACACAGGGGAGGAGGCTATGTGAAGACAGACACAGAGATTGGAATGATGCTGCCACAAGCCAAGGAATGCCAGGAGCCACCAGAAGCTGGAAGGGGCAATGAAGAATCCTCCATGTCTTGTCTCATGATGTCCTCCCTCACCAACACACATTGCCTAAGCCTCAGGTGCCTTTTCTCAGTTCCCTGAAGAAGCTAGACTCTTTGTCTTAGCACATTCACACATGCTATTCTAGAGCCTATGGATATGATCACTTTGGACTTCTGAATACTGAGATAATAAATTTCTGTTGTTTTAAGCCACCAACTTAGTGGTATTTGTTATGACATCCTAAGGAAATTAACACAAAGGATAACACTTTAAAAATAAATAGGAGATTTATCTAAGTCATAAAATGATAATTTAAACATAGACCCAATAATTTCTTCTTGGGCACTATGTTTATGCCAGGCTTGGAAGAAGTCATTAAAACTATTAATACATCATCTAGAAAAAAAAAGGCATTTTTCTCCCAGAGTTTATATATCTTGTTGAAAGTCTTCAAGGGAGCAATCTTATTAACATATCAGAAATCCAATTGTGCTCATATATAGGTATAAGTTTCCCTTTGAAGATTTATCAACTGGCTAAAGTTCATCAATGAAAATCAAATTAATGGTTTTTGCTTAAAATAATACCACCTTTCCTGGGCAAATAGACGAAGTATTTGAAGTATTTCATTCTTTTCAGAAGAAACTCAGCTTATACAGTAACAAAAAACAGCACTTAGCTTTGGCAATAAATAAGCTATTACAAACAGTGTTTATCAATTTTGCAAAATGGCACTATATTAAAATCAGTCATTAAAACAACACACTGAGTATTGACTTACTTTTATAAGTGTATCTAACTGATTTACCATTAGTATGAATGGGCCTTAGTCAGGTGACAGTGCATTTTGTGTGTGTGATTTACAAATATATCCTTCATTTTCATACAAATTTTATTAAATTATTCCACCAATGGGAGATTGACTAGTTGGTGAGCATTTTACTCTCAAGATGTCTCTTGGGGGATTTAGGAGGAGCATTCATTCCCATGTTGATTGGGATAAATTGGTTCTTGTCACTCCTTCTCACCTCCTCTCTAGACTTCTAAATACTAAATGGCTTCCCCTTGTTCTTAGAATGTGATACACAGTTTTGATTTGCATGTCTCTAATGATGAGCGATGATGAGCTTTTTTTCATATGTTTGTTGGCTGCATAAATGTCTTCTCTTGAGAAGTGTCTATTCATATCCTTTGCTCACTTTTTGATGGGGTTGTTTGTTTTATTCTTGTAAATTTGTTTAAATTCCTTGTAGCTTCTGGATATTAGACCTTTGTCAGATGGGTAGATTGCAAAATTTTCTCCCATTTTGTAGGTTGCCTGTTCACTCTGATGCTAATTTCTTTTGCTGTGCATGCAGAAACTGTTTAGTTTAATTAGATACCATTTGTCAATTTTGGCTTTTGTTGCAATTGCTTTTGGTGCTTTAGTCATGAAGTCTTTGCCCATGCCTATGCCCTGAATGGAATTGCCTAGGTTTTCTTCTAGAGATTTTATGGTTTTGGATTTTGCATTTAAGTCTTTAATCCATCTTGAGTTAATTTTTGTATAAGGTACAAGGAAGGGGTCCAGTTTCAGTTTTCTGCATATGTCTAGTCAGTTTTCCCAGTAAGAAAAAGTGTCAGGAAGGTCTACTTTATCTTTTGTTACTTATACAAGAAACTGATCTTAATTGGAGAAGGAATGTCCACATTTCTATCTTTTCCATAAATAAAGCCCAAGGCATTCCTACACAGTAAGGCATGCAGGAATTTCTTAGCTCTATTTATACTAATGCTTGAACAAATACCCTGGTTAGGTAGGAAACAGGCTGTGCTGGAAACAAGCAGCTTGCTGTGGTGGAAAATGTGAAAAGTGAGGGCTCTTCTAACTGTCCCTAGAGTTTTGTCTTGCCTGCCCATCTTCCACACGCTCAAGCAAGCTTGCCCATACTACCATTATGGCAATTACTGTACTGTATTTGTCTGCCTGTCTTTCTTGCCACTAGCCTGTATACTCTTTGAGGACAGAATGATACTTTTAATAGGCCTTGGTGTCCTTAATATATTGCATGCTTCCTGGATCACTGTGGGCAACCAGTTGGAATTTGGAAATAAATAAGACTTATGAGTCTGATAGACTTGACTTGTGTTAGCATTCTGGCTCAGTCACAACTGGGATTTTGGGAAAGTTCCTTTATCTCTTGGGATAGTTATTGTTTTCATTTGTAAACTAGAGATAACGGTTTAAGTATGTTACAAGGTTGCTTATTTATCTTAACCAGATATGGTAGATTGAATTATTGGTTTAATTTCTACATCCCTCCCTATTCCCACACCTTTTGCTACATGACTTTGCATTTTCTCACTAGATGCCCTCTCCTCCTCTTTACCTGGACTCAGGCATGTGGCTTGCTTTTGTCTATGGGATGTTAGCTGATGTGACACAAGCAGGGGCTTGAATGGTGCTTTGCCATTGTGCTGACATCTTGTACCTATGCCACCTCTGCGAGAACTTCCCTTGGAAGGCATTGCTCCTTCAGTCTGAGCCCCATAATTAATATATCAATGCATACATGTGGAGTTGACTACAGCACAATATGCAGCAAGGAGCTAAGCCCAATCAGACCCACAGCTAGGAGCAGAGTCATTTTAACAACTGCAGACTGAAGCAAAGCTGCCCCAACTGACTGGCAAATTTTGAAGTGAGAATTAAATCCTTCTAGTCATATGCCACTGAGATTTTGTAGTTTGCTATGCAGGAATAATTAATTAATGTAGCAAGGTCTCCCAGAAAATAGACAGACTGAGGCAAACGCTTTTGTAACACTGTTTTAAATAAAAGGACATAATAAAGGAATGCAATCCCAGGGAAACAGGAGTAAGGGAAAAAAGGGCGATGAAGGAAGAAGCCAGTATAAGTGGGTGTTAACAAGCCTGCATCTACTTGGTGTACAGACAGTCTCATGGCACTGTCTCCTGAAAGGGCACGTGAATTGCTGCATCCCAGGGAAGTTTATGGAGATGGCAAGGAAAACAATTTATCTACTGTTTCCTAGTCTCCATGTTTGCTGCATGGGTATTAACTCCTTTTCACTTTGGAGTTGCTCATGTGTGTTGAGGAGGAAGTCTTGAACATTTTGTACTCCAGGCAGCAGGGACTCTGCATGATGAGAGGTGAGAGATGTGCAGAGCGTGAGGGGTTAGGAGCTCTGGGTGGTGTTGAGGTACAGTGAGCCTAGGTGGCTGGGAGAAGCTCCTGCAGAGATGGTCATAGAGGCAGCAGCTGGAGCAAAAATAGGGCCAAGAGTCCCGGAGGCAGCTGATGCTTAGAGGCTCAAAGGCAACAGAGAAGAGGTGGCTGATCATGCTTTAATTACTGGTAGCTGTTATTATTATTAATACACTTTAGGGGGAACCTATTGAAATATAGTTCAATTTTAAACACAGTTAATTAAGAAGCATATCTTTGTTTGTTTTGCTGTTTTCCAAAGTGAAAACTCTGATTTGGAACATTAGAAATCAAGTGAGCACTGGTTAATTTTCATCCCTCTTCTTTCATTTTTAGGTATTCCAATGCTTTGCCTTGTAACATCGTTAATACCTTATCTTATTTTGTAAACACATATCTAGGTAAGGTCACTGAAGAAGGTTCTGGAAGCATTTAATAGGTGGAGTAAAATTCTGATATTGATATGGTACTATAATTGCAAAATGAAATAATTGATAAGGAAAGTAAGACTTTTGGGTGATCTTGGAAATCTAATCCTCTTTTTAAACCTTGTAGTTCCAGTAGAGGTGAGATTTGGGATAATCGTCTAAGGTGAGGAATTTTATAGTGAGCTTCTCAAGAGCTCTAGTTTTAACGAATTTATAGCCAGATCTGTTAATGGAGCCATAATAACAACAGGGAATGTGATAACAAAATTAGGAAGAATCAAAAAATATTTGTGATAAAGAACAAATTGATAAGAAAGATTCCTAGATCGAAGGTTCGGGCTGCTGTGGTAAATCTAATTTCTTGTTTCTTTCTCACTGGCAGGGATTGAAATATAAGTGCTTGATAAGCAACACAGGTCTGAGCAGTATCTCAATGGGGAGGATTCACTAAAAACCAGAACTTACATAAGTCTACGTCAAATGGGGAAAAATAAAGGAGTTTAATTGCCAAATGGATCTTTGACCTATATTGCTGGTCACACACCAGTTTCTTAAAAACTACACCCTAAACCAAGCTTGCAAACTGTTATTGAAAAAGCAAGGGGGGCACAAGAGTGTTACATTTTGTATACCAAATGGTAAAGATAATACTTATTTACTGACATTTATGGATAATATAATCCTTCGAGTGTTTAAATTAAACGTTAAAGTTAATCCTCTTTACACAGTAAACTTCATCAGAATTTGGATGAGAGGACTCATGGCTAAAGCCAAGTATTGGGCACTAAATTAATGTCACTTTCTAGAATTAAAAAAAATGAATAACCTAGAAAAGGAAGCTGAACTTTTCCTAGGACACATGCTTCGTGGGCTTATATTGAATAGAAATTCCCTATTAGCAGCTACATAAGAAAGAGGCATATAAAGGGAACTTTTGTTTTCCATGCTGAAAATGATAGATATTTACATTTACTTGAATCTCTTTTTTTTTTTTGGCAGAGGTTTTAAAATGTCTTTTTCTTTTGTGTTTATTCTGACTCATCAGTAATTCCACTAATAATTTAAGTTCTGGTAAGGCATGGATTCCGAAGCTCTTAGAAGTCGACTTGTAAAGAGCTGGTGCTTAAAAGTAGCTGATTAAATGGCAGTACAAGGTGGAGAGGAGTGAATGATCCTGAGGTCAGCAACTCCCCTTGTGAAAATGTCATAGTGATGTGGAAAAAAACCTGGACATCCTCCCTTTTCTCCCTTCAAGTAAGCAGTGGTTTGGGGGTGGGGGCTGTGTGTTGGGGATGCTGCTCTTGTGGGCTTCCAGGAGCTGAGGCTGAATGTGTGGGAGCCATTGTCCTGAGGCTGCAGGGTATGAAGCCATGGGACACAGGGGTCAAGGGTGGAACAGGAAGTAAAGGAACTGGTAAAGCCTCTAGCCTAGAGAGCTGGCAGAGAATGAAAACAGAACTGGAGAGAATTGGTGGGTGTGGATTAGACAACAGGCAAAGCTGATTGAACAGGTTTGGGAGGTGAGGGCTTGAAAGCAATTTTTCAGAGGCTGTATGACTGTGGCTGAACCTGCTTCAGACAGTCAGGCCCTCCTGTCAAGCAGGAGTTGACACTGCTTGACTGCATAGTACCATGTGCTTCCTCACTGCTTCTCCTTTCTCTGGATTATCCAGAAAGACTTGAAAGAGAAGGATGAAGATGGTTAATCAGAAGACTCCTGGCTTACGAATCTGCAACGTAGCTCATCGACAGCTGATCAGGACGCTTGCATTGGGAAAACTGTGCTTTCAGTATAGCAGAAACAAACACTTTGAAATAAAGGCAAAAAAAGAGATCATGCAAGTTTTCACATTCAAACTCTAAAGCTTGTAATTTTTATGATTTTTTTTTCCAAGCCCCTTTGTGCTCTTTTCAGTACTTCCTCTGAGAGAAGAAACCCCCTTCGGTTTGGTAACCCATAGTACTCTCTGGTTAAAAGATGTGTGCTGTGAGAAAAGCAAGGAGGGCGGAATGTCAATACAACTGTGACCATGACTGCGACCACGATAGCCACTGTGAACACTGCCAATTCCCATGCTACTATTAGGAACAGGGCCTTGTTGGAGGGAATCTACCTCTGCTTTTAAGAATGTATATGTTTAAGGGCATTTCATTGTAGAACAAAAATAGATTGGTGTGAAGCTGAGACATTAAATACCTTAATGATTTCTTACATCACTTGAAATTTATTTTCTTCTTTTTTGGGTCATTTTTGAGGCTTATGGACATAGGGGTGCTACTCAAACACTCAAAAAGCTATATGGCTTGGGCACTGGTCATCAGAAGAGATGCCAGCTGCACTGTTTCAGCAGGGCCCAGGAACACCCTGCTCTGCCTGGCATCACTTCTGCAGCTGCACAATAGGAGTGGGGATGTCATGAGACCCTGGAGAGGCATCAAGGTGGCTAGCTCAATGAGGTCACATTGTGGGAGCTCGGAGATACAGCTATTTACCGGTCAATATAGAAGTACTTACATTTTGTAGCAAAAGGTTGGCCCCACTAGCTGAGTAGCAGTTCTGCCTTATGAAAATGGCTTGCTTGTCCTCAGCCTTTGTTACTCTAATGACATCCCTCAGCTCTTCAGAATTGCACATATCCAGACTGTTGATGTCCCCAATTCCACAAGAGGGGCTCTTTCTGTTGGCTTCTAAATAGTAAATTTCCCGTACATCTTTCCCACAAGTGTTTATACTAAGATGTCTACTCAAAATGTGCCTCAGAGAGCTCTAAATGTCTTACTTGACAGCTTTGGCTCAGTCATATTAACTCCCTGTATTCCATGGACACTTGAAAATCTAACATCCAAGTGTATTGAATTCTTCATTTGTTAGATATGAAAGACACTTTTATGTCTAGCTGGGTGTGGCAGCTCATGCCTGTAATCACAGCACTTTGGGAGGCTGAGGCGGGCAGATCACTTGAGGTCAACAGTTTGAGACCAGAATTGCCAACATGGTGAAACCCCATCTCTATTAAAAATACAAAAATTAAACGGGTGCAGTGGCGGGTGCCTGTAATCCCAGCTACTCGGGAGACTGAGGTAGGAGAATGACCTGAACCCAGGAAGCAGATGTTGCAGTGAGCTGAGAATGACCACTGCACTGCAGCCTGGGCGACAAAGACTCTGTCTCAAAAAAAGAAGAAAAAAAAAAAGATAAAATAAATAATAAATAAATAAATATAAATAAATAAATTTTAAAAAGACACTTTTCAAATTCAAACTCTTCTAACAAAGTCTCATTCTCTACAGAATGGCTTATATGAGGAGCTGAGAGAGTGCTAACTGCCAACATGTGTTTTAGTTGAAACATATTTGCTAATGTAAACAACTTATGCCTGCCTGTGGCACCCAGGAAGGTCACATGAGGCTTGCATGACACTTGGAGAATGCTGCTCTCACAAAGATTAATACATGTAAATCTGTAACTCATATTTCTGTGCTCACATGTGTCTCACGCAATTAAAGAGAAAGGGGACTTATTTACATCAGGCCAGCACTCTGAAAACTCCAGCATTTGATCCATAGAAAAGAAGGGGAAAAAAATCAATGAAAAATGAAGGAAAACTGAATAAAAAATGAATTAAGTGAATTTTCCCCCTCCTTCTTTCAGTTTGGATTTATTTGCTGTGGCTTTTAGTTTTTCAAATGCAAGCTGTATTTCTCAAGTAGCTTTTTTAATTTCAGAGAATAAAATGACTTAGAAGCTGTTTTCAGTGTTTAGGTAGAGGATAGCTCTTTGACAAAATATTGTAAGGCAGTGGTTCTCAAACTTGAACAAGCGCCAGAATCACCCGGCAGCTTCATAAAATAAAGCTTGCTAGGCCCCACCCCCAGAGATTTTGATTCAGTAGATCTGAGATGGGGCCTGAAGATCTGCATCTCTACCAAGTTTCCATAATGCTGATGCTACTGGTCTCCAGGTTTACACTTTGAGAGCCACTGTAAGGCAGGGGTTATTAACCTCTGATGCACAGGAGAATCACCCAGGGAGCTTTTAAGCACTCTTCAAGCTGGGGTTCCATCCTTAAAGTTTCTGATTTAATTAGCCTGTAGAGGGTTCTAGGGAACTGGTAATGCTTAAAAACTCTCCAGGTGATTCTAATGTTCAGCTGGGGTTAAGAAACATGGCCTAAAGATTAACTAGTATGGCATTTGTTATTGGTTGATATTTGACTGAATGTTAAATGATTTTGAATCTAGGAATAACTTCAGAATTTGATGGATGCCAAACCTATTTAAAAAATAAGTGTTAACACACTAATATCAGAATTAACAACTACTTTTAAATAATGACAAACTTAAATGTCCCCTGATTCAGGAATGGGGGAGGAGAGAAAGGTTGATGCAGGGGAGTCTTACTTCACTTTCTTTACAGCATCCCCTTCTACCCAATCCTTGTCTTCAGTTTCTGAACCTTCTTCCTTTTGCCCAACCTTTTGTTCAAAGGTCAGTTGGCTGATTGCTGGAGCTGTTCTCCAGAAAAATAGGTGGGTCAAACAGAAAAAGCTCTGAGAATGGCCACAAGGGTTTGAGGGCACCTCCCGGAGGTGGAGAGATTTATTTTACAGAGTGCTGGCCTGGGAGTCAAATAATCAGCTTTCAGGTTCTTATTACTTTCTCAGTAATAAGAATAGCTCGTAATCTTTTATTTATCAGTAATAAGATAGCTCTGCAATCTTGGGAAAATCACTGAATCATGCCAAACTTCACTTTTCTTTAGCTATGACATGGGGACAACATCTACCTCCCGTAAGTTTGTTTCAAGGATTAACTAAGATGTTAGGGATGAGACTTTGATTATCTTGTTCACCACTGACACCAGAGCTCCTGGGACAACACCAACACAAAGAAGGCATTTGGATATTGGTCAAAATAAAACAAAATTTGTAAACTGTAAAGCACCAAATAAAGATGGCCATTACCCTGAGCGAATGTGCTTTCTAGCCTCAAGCTCTCTCTGCACTTCCCACGCACTTTGGCCTATATCCTTCCTTGGACTCTCTGCAGCTCTGCAGACATAGAGTGTTTACAACCAGACAAGGAAAGCAAAAGTTGATACGACTCCATTCTTCTTTGTAGGAGTAAACATCTGATCGTTATCACATTTCATTTCTAAAATATTCTTTGAATAAAGAATGAAAAATATAGTCTTGCTGATGATATTCTTCTCAGTATTGCTTTTTTAGAACTTCAGAAGGAATTACGTCAGTTGAGAAAGAACTGTTAGCTGAAGTCAGGCATTGAAGTTCTGGGTTCTATTTATTCCTAACAGTACTGTGGTGCCTCATGCTTTATAAATAACCTTTATTGACTTAACTTTGGCACGCCTCAGGTCACTGATTAAAATTACGACAAAACAATATCTTTCTCTCTTCTAGGAATATATTTCTCTGTTTGGTTATACACTTATACTGATACAGTAGAATCAGTCCAACTAAATAAATTAGGATGGGGTAGGGATATGTCATTTGTCAAATTACATGATTGCAAAAATGGAAGTCTGCCAGATTTGGCTGGAACAGCAATAGCTTTCCTATGCTTGGCAAAGGATCTGAATATTTCGGTTGAACCAATTTTACCATGGCACATGAAGTTCCTTGGTTAGCAAATGCTTGTATTATATCAGAGCCAAGAGGATGGACACATACACTGAAGTGAAACATAGGGAAAATCTTAGTTATCATCTTACTGATAAACTCAGTTATATGAGTTATGTTTATGTATTGATTCCTTTGTGCAAAAGTGACATGTCAATCTAACCCCTTTGTTTTTGCTGAATAGTCAATAATTATATCATAGCTACTTAGCTTTTTCACAGAGTATTTATTTTTGAATGAATAGTACATTTTTATTGTTATATAGATATTGCTATAACATGGTATTTTGATATAAACATGCTCTAAAAACATAACTTTGAAGGAAAATCCAAGATTTACGAAATTATTAGAGAGTTCTAGATCTCCCAAATCAGGTAATCTCAAAGAAAGCGCCTTTCTTTTATCCTCACCCCCTGGCCTGGATTTCACAGGCAACAGCTTTTTTGCAGTTGTAAAGTTAGTCTTCAAATATAAACCAAGATCCTGGGCTTCATTACTGTTGCTGGCCAGAAAACTAGAGTCAGTGTTATCTCTAAGTTTGTGAAATTCAGAAAAAACAGCTCTGTGGTGGCAGGGCTAGAATTTTATAGCCTGGGTAAGGAATGCCATTGAAGTTGTCAGACTCATAAACTTAAAATGTTTAGATCTTTTGGAGGGAGGGAGCATGGTGTGATGGTGGAAGCAAAGAACTCCAAGTCTTCAGGACAATGTTTTCTTCCCAAGACTCATACATTCTCATACATTTTTACAACTTCAGACCAGTGTCTTCCTGCCTCAGTTTCTCCACCTACACAACAGAATGATTGTGAGAATTAACATAGCTTTGCTTGAGATCACAGTTTAGAGGCCACTTTCTCTTGGGAAACCTTTTTTGAACCTATGATTTTTTGTTTGTTTGGTGCCTGATTTTTTGAAAACCCACCCTCCCTTTTCCTCTTCCCCCTCCCACTTTCCCACCTTCCCCTAAAATCCTATGCCTACTTACCACTTGGCTTTATGTTTGCCTATTTACTTCTCTTTCCGCTATACCTCCCCTGTCTCCATTCCCCCAGATTATAAATTCTGGTGTAAAACTAGATTTCCACTGTTATAACTGCAGTGTCTAGCCCTGGGTCTAGACGTAGAACACTCAATAAATGCTTACTGTTAGAATAAGGGAATAAAAGAACAGATATTCTTCTTAGTGCTCAAGGACAAGTCTGTATAACTGTTGCAAGATTAATTTTTTTCACTTGCATATTTATGAGCGGGTGGCAAGTGATATGGCCTTATTTGCATGGCTCAAGAAGAAAATAGGTCATGTTGGTGAATGATTCTTAACAGCCAAAATGATTCATGGAGGTATGTATGCTTGGCACACATTTGCTGCTGGAGTGATGGGCAGGGCACAGCTGCCATGGGAACTGTTGGATGGCTAGCCTATACCCACAAAAGGAAGGGAAGCTCTTTTCTGCTCAACATTCGGACAGGTACATACCATATGACTATAAAGTGATCAGACAACCCAGACCACTTTCAGCCAATTGAGCTAGCCAGTCAGCAATGCTAACATCTACTGAGCACTTCTTATAGCCAGAAACTTTTCTAAGCACTTATATGATTAAGTCAATGAATTATCAGACTAGAGATGATTGCAATTCCCATTTTAGAGATTTTTAAGCCACAAAGAAGTGAGGTCAATTGCCTGGGGTCACATAATCAGAAAATGGAGGAAGCAGTCTTCAAACCCAGGCAGTCAGGCTTTGGCACCTGTAAGTGCGCAACCACTATACATCTGCCTTTTCAGATTGTAGGGCCAGTTGTTACATCAGTCAGTCAACCAGGCAATCAATCAATACTTTAGACTACAGCTTGGTGCTGCAGGAGTCATCAAAGCTGTAGATGTCAAGGCCCTGCCCTGAGAGCCCTGCAGTCATGTAAGGCAGTCACAGTCTTAGAAAACATTTTAAGACAGGGCATAATTATGCATTTATTTGCATAGTGCAGTAGGTGCCATCATGCCCAGATTCTGAGAATCATTCCTGCCCTCCTAGGGGTGAGTTCTGAGAAAAATGGCATTTTCTGACTTGCATGTGTGGCTCAGCTGAAATTATCAGTATTGCTGACCACCTTAGGCATCCCTTCTGTTTCTTTGAGGGAAAAGGATTCAGGCAGGGCCAGCTGGATCACTCCTGAGGTAGAGGAGGATTTTTGTATAACTAAGAAAAGGATCAAAATGATAACGATATAATAATAATGACAGTGAAAGTTAATGTTTATTGGACACATGTGCACTTATGTTCTAATACATACCTACTCATTTCCCGTCTGTATAATTATTCATTTCCTTCTCACAATAACGACACTACTATATTTTTTTCTGTATTTTACAAATGACAAAATGAAGACACAGAAACATAAACCCACTTTGCTAGTAAAAGGCAAAGTCTAGGCTTTTTTTTTTTCTTAACAATTTTAAGGTTCTTACTCTATGCCAGAGACTGTTTTGAACACCTTCTATATATTAACATATAAGATTCTCATAGCACGCCCATTTCACAGATTGGGAAACTGAGGTGGAGTAAGGTTAAGTAAATTGTCAAGAGAAAACACTAACAATTGTAACAAGCAGCCTATTTGACGTTAAAGTCTGATGTTGTATTCATTTGGCTCTATGGCCTCTGCTTGACTTTCTCTCAATGCTTACCCAAACTGCCAGGGTTTTGTTATCTAAAAAATGACATCAATAACATTAATACCTATCTAATAGGATTGTTTTGAGGATTATCTGTGACAGTTTATGTGAAGCACTTTGCACAGGGCTCAACACATTGTAAAGGTTTAATACATGTTAATGTAGAATGCTCCAAGTGTTCACAAATTTTTACTTCTTTTGGAATTAGAATTAAGTTCAAACTATTTTGCACTTATTAGCTGGGTAGCTTGGGCAATGTACTTAACTTTTCTGTTACTCAGTGTGAAATGGAGGAGATAATAGTATCTTCCTCAGAGGATTGCTGTGAAGATGAAATGAGACAACCCATTTAAAGAGCTGAGCTCTGTGGGTCGATTAATGTTTGCATATAGATTATTAGGAGGAGCAAGGGAATGGAGTCAGGAGGGACAGAGAGTGTTTATTATGAACTTCATGGTGTCATTAAATATGGGTGACTCAGTGGGCATATCCAGGAGTAGGGGCAAGAGAACAGTTTGCTAGGATGACCTGACCTCCTGCAGGCATCTCGCGCAGTTCTGGAAAGTCCAGCGTAGAGCCAGGCAGCCTGGCATTCTAGGCGACACTCTGTGTGGCCTGGGCAAATTATTTAATTGCTCTAAGACTCTGATTCCTCATCTGTGCAATGGGGATAATGTCACTGCCCTCTGGGGTTGTCATGAGGTTTAACTGAGATATCGTATGTAAGTCACTTGGCACGGTGCCTGGCAAATGATCGACTCCCAGTAAAAGGTAACTATCAGTGTTACTAAAAGTTGTCATGGAGGGCGCAAAACACAGCCTCATGACTTGCACAATGGTGTAGCCATTTCTGACTAATAGAAGGACTACTCCCATGTTCCTAAGGATTTTTTACTGTGAGATTATGCTGTTTGCTATTCCTGTTACGATCTTGGCCCTGTGGTCACAGGGTCAGGGGAACTTGAGAATGGGGGGCATACTTGGTAGAGTAGAACAAGATTTTTGAGATAGTTAAATTTAAAAGTTTCCTTTAATAAATGAGAGTAATGAGGTCAAAAGGATTTAAAGGACTTGCTGAAGCTCAGAGAGCTGAGTTGTAGTCAGTAGGACCAGAACCCATGTCTCTTGATTCCCACACTTAAAAATTTCCATGGGGTTAAGAAGTAGATTTCCTAAGTCATTTAAATTGTATATTGCTGTGGTGAGTGGTGCTGTAAATGCAGACCTAATCACTTAAAAGGGTTAATATGCTGACTGAGGCATTGAGGAAAATCTGATTTAAGGAGTTTTTATTGATGAAGTATTCATAATCCCTGGAATGAAACTTCTATGCGTATGCATGCTCCTTTAAAAATTTGGTGAGAACAGGAGTAAATACCTCACTCAAGGTACATAAGAGACATGAAATAAATCGCTTGAAATTACTTAACAAAATGTTTCCACATGGGAAGCTTGCATCTTGCTTCCTATTACTTTTAATTCATGGAAGGTTTTATTAATTAGGTAAATAATTCTTCCTATTTTAAAATCGTAATTTAAAAAAGGAGAATTGAGAGGATGATGTATTAGTTATCTGGATTAAAGAGGTATCATCTACTAGACAATTGCTAAGTTTAGAATTTGTTTCTTGTCTGAAATAAGTCTCAGTTTTTACATCAATATTATAATCATATGCCTCTTAATGTTTTGATCAATGACAGACCGCATGTATGATGATGGACCCATAAGATTATAATGGAACTGAAAAACTCCTATGGCCTAGTGATGTTGTAATGCCATAGCAGAAGGCATTACTCATTTCGTTTGTGGTTATACTGGTGCAAACAAGCCTGCTGCACGGTCAGTCATATAAAAGTATGACACACACACAATTATGTATGGTTCATAATACTTGATCATGATAATAAATGACTATGCTACTGGTTTATATATTTACTATACTATACTTTTTATCATTACTTTTGAGTTTACTCTTTCTACTTACAAAAAAAAACGTTAATTGTAAAACAGCCTTAGGCAGGTCTTTCAGGAAGTATTCCAGAAGAAGGCATTGTTATCCTAGGAGATGACAACTCCATGCATGTTATTGCACCTGAAAAACTTCTAGTGGCACAAGATGTGGAGATGGAAGACAGTGATATTGATGATCCTGACCCTGGGCAGGCCTACACTAATATGTGTGTTTGTGTCTCAGTTTTTAATAAAAATGCTTAAAAACTAAAAAATCCAAAATTTTAGCGATAATAAAAGGTATATAGAGTAAGGCTATAAAATTATCTTGTACAGCTGTACACATGTTTGTGTTTTAAGCTATGTTATTACAAGAGTCAAAAAGTCAAAAAATTAAAAAGTTTATCAAATAAAAGAGTTACAGTAAGCTAAGGATAATATATTATGGAAGCAAGAAATTTAAAAAATAGATTTAGTGTAACCTAAGTGTACAATGTTTATAAAGTCTACCTTACAGAAATGTCCTAGGCCTTACCATTCCCCCACCACTCATTCACTGACTCACCCAGAGCAACTTCTAGTCCCACAGAATCCATTCTTGGTAGGTGCCCACTATAGCTGTACCGGTTTTATCTGTATTTTTAGTGTATCTTTTCTATGTTTAGGTACATTTAGCTGCACAGATACTACTACTGTGTTACAATTTTGCCTACAGTATTCAGGACAGTAACATGCTGTACAGATTTGTAGCCTAGGAACAATAGGCTATACCATATAGACTAGGTGTGTAGTAAGCTATACCACCTAGGTTTGTGTCAGTACACTCTACAATGTTCTCACAATGACAAAATTGACTAACGATGTATTTCTCAGAATGTTTCCCCATAGTTAAACAACAGATGACAGTATTAAGAGGCCACAAAAAAATACTGTATATTACACAGTAAAATAACTAGTAATGTAGCGGAAGATAAGAAAAAGTTGTATTTTAAAGCCTAACTCAAAATTGCAGCCATGACCACCAATGTCTTTTTAGAGTAACCCTCCACAGTTTAAATACCATAATTGTTTAATTGACCAATATGTATTTTACACTCATAACCGAAAATATTCCTGTATTTAAAGGAAAAATTTGATAATTTGTACCATTGAGGAGTATGCAAAGAAGGAAAATCATCCTCCAAAATTAAAGTGGCTTAACAACATACGAATTTATTTTTCAATCAAATAAAAGAAAGATAGACATAGGCAGTAGAGAGAGTAGCTCCAAGGTGCCATTGGGGGCCCTGACTCCTGTCATCAGTCTTACTATCTGCTTGGAGACTGGGAGCTGTTTGTTAGAACCTGTTTCTTCTCTTCTTCTGTGAGTAGTAAATAGAACTGTAGCTGAGATGTGGCTGTCCAATTAGGAATTCATTTCCCATGGCCTCCCTTGCAGCTGGATGTTGCTGTGCCATGGAACTTTTACCAATGGAACGTGAACAGAAATGATATGGGCAGCCTCCTCCTCACCTTCCTAAGAGGAGATTTCTGGTCCTGGCCTTCCACATTTTTCCATTTTAGCTTTTACTGGATAATGACAGCTGATAGCTTAGAAGCTACACAACAAAGATGCAGAGTTACCAAGAGCCTCAGTCCTTGAATGGCTGGAGCAAAACTGCCCATTGCCCAGAACCCTTACTGTGACCTGTAACACAAGAGAGAAGTAATCTGTTTTCCAAGTCATCAAGTCTAGACTGGCTTTGCTGCAGCACCTTAGCGTACCTTCACTAAGAGCATCCTATGTATGATTTATATCCTCAAAGTTGCTTTGTGGTCCAAGATGGCTGCTTGAGCCACCTGTGTATGACAGCACCAGTCATCAGACCCATGCTGCAGGTCAGGAGGAAGGAGGAAGAAGGAATCTGAGCTCTCTCATCTGAGTCTTGTCCTTCAAACAGGTTTGCTGGAAATCATCCACTTAACCTCTCATTGGGTAGAAATTTGTCACTTGGTCACATCTAGCCAAAAGAAGACTGAGAAATGCAATGTTTTAGTTTGGGGGGGTAACATGCCCAGTTAAAAGTCAGAGTTCTGCTTCAAAGAAGAACATCAAGGGAAAGCAGTTTCCAGTCTGCTGCAGATGGTTTTTTTGTTTTCCAGTGAAAAGGCAAAAGATAGAGGTTCTAATAACTTCCAGTAATAGTCTTACTTATTTTACTCCAAAAAATATAAATGAGAAGTAGAATTATCCTTCTTATTAGAAACTATGCTCTTCATGGTGATGCCATGCATGTGTGTGTGTGTGTGTGTGTGTGTGTATGTGTGTGTGTGTGTAAGATAGTGTATGTATTTGGAGGAAGGGAGATGGTGGGGTTTGGCACTGGTGATAAAGCTGACAAGGCTTGTGCTCTAGGATGGTACTTTCTGCCCCAAGGGGAAAATACAGTTCCTCTAGGATTCAGAGAATGTCATCTTTCCCCCAGAGCTGGAGATGTTACAGATGTTGCAGCTTACCCTTGGGACATGGCCTGACAAGGGTTCTTACCCAATTGATGAAATATGTTTCTGGATGACTGTTTGTAATGTCACATCACAGAGGAGTTTCTCGAGGAGATTCTCTCTTCTTCTGCAGTTTATATTGTTAAACCCTCAAATAAATTCAGTTGAGGGATTTTCTAACCAGTTTCCAGACCCATATTTAACGTTGCCTTACGCAAGATGTTTGGCAGCACGCTTTCGATGTAACATAACTACTGGATGGTATGTGTACATGCTCTGGGCAGTGGTGAGAACTTCATATTTCCTGTTGCATGAAATGCTCTTTCTGCTATCTTTGCTGAGAGTAGTATCCATCCAAATGAACTGCATGCAAACATTCAACCTAACTTTGATTAGTACTGGGTACGATTTATTTTAACCTTGGGTTTAGTGTCCCTTTCTTTTATTAATGTAGTGACTGCTTAGGATAGGTAACTATCCTAACTAGGAGAGAGAACTGAGAAATGTGCCCATAATAATCACTTTCAAACTATCATTAAAACAGACAATAACTCTTTCATCATTTTTTATATCTACAGGTTTAAACTGATACAATATTATTACCATGCCAAAAAGTACACAGTTATTCTAATAGAGGGCAGAGATCATATGTTTCTCATGAACCTATATTTCCCTATTGAATGGTAATGTTTCTTTTAGTAACAAATGAGTTCTTACACTTAATATTAGGGCAAGTGCTTGCTACAAAATATCAGTCATATATTCATGAGGGGAATCACTTTGGAACAGTCTTTTAAGCAGTTTCTGAGCTTGTGGCTGGCCCTTTTTGGAGTGGCCAGTGACTTAGTCCCTCAAAAATGAGGATGCAATTCAGGTAGAACAGGAGCCCTGAAATTATAGCAAAGTGCTAGCAAGTATTAATAGTTGGAGTTTAGTTGAGGGGACAAGAGGAAGGCTTGTCACAAATGACTTTTTAGAGTTGGGCCTGTGGCAGAAACAGCCAGTTGTCCCCTGGTATCTCCTCTCTCCGTTTCTAAGGAAGCAGAATTTTTAGCTGGGCCTCTTGTGCAGCTAGGTGTGTATGTGTGATGGAATTCTAGCCAATGAGATGTTAACAAGGTTTCTGTGTGCAACTTCTAGATTGTGTTCTCAGAGGGAGAGGGTGCCTTTCCTTTCTCTTCTTCTCTTACTGACTGGAATGTGTTAGGAGAACTGGAACTGAGACCACCCTGATTGAGCAACAAGCTAGAAGGAGTCCAGGATCCTGGCACCACAGAACTCTATACTTGCATGACTGCTGGGACTGCAGTTGAGGGAGAAATCTACTTCTGTTTTGTTCAAGACACCGCTATTTCGGGTCTGTCTATTACAAAAGCCAAACTAATATACTACAAATACAGGGGGCAGAGTCCTTCCATTGGGTCAGTCTCCAAGCCTTTTGGTCCAGCACCACATGTGATCAACTTCTGGGATAATGGGACTCACTTTATCATCATCACCACCCGACACTTCCAGCTGGGGAGGCATCCCTTCTTGTTCAGTTGTAGGTCCAAACTGAATCCTAGCCTCCACTAGTATTTTTCTACTGCTAACCAGGTAAAAACTTTCCCGGGTATTTGGAGGCTGTTATTGACTGACAAAATTCATATTAAAAGCCAGTGTCCATTGTGGTGGTATTAGGAGGTGGCGACTTCACGGGGTGATTAGGTCATGAGGAATTCACAATCATGGATGGGATTCGTGTCCTTATAAAAGAGATCGAAGAAAGTTGCCTTGTTTTTTCTGCCATCTGAAGACACAAAAGGCACCATCTATGAGGGATGTGCCCTCACCAGACCTGGGATCTGCTGACACCTTGATCTTGGACTTCCCAGTCTCTTGAACTGCAAGAAATACATTTCTGTCGTTTATAAACTACTAAGTCAAAGTATTTTGCTTTCATAGCCCAAATAGATTAAAACAGAGGGAATGAGTAGATATACAAGATAAATACTTTAAGTATTGAGTAGGTTTCATAAGACCAATTTTTCCTGTCCACAACCCCTTGAGCCTCCTTTAGACTTCAGTAGAAAGTATTGACCTCTAAAATCTCGAAATCTTCAAAGAAGATGCTCTGCTTCCACTGTCATTTTTTAAAGTTTATTCTTTCTCAACCTGAGATCTTGCATAGCGAAGAACCTATTCTAGATCCTTGAGAAATTGCCATACTGTTTTCCATAATGGTTGAACTAGTTTACAATCCCACCAACAGTGTAAAAGTGTTCCTATTTCTCCACATCCTCTCCAACACCTGTTGTTTCCTGACTTTTTAATGATTGCCATTCTAACTGGTGTGAGATGGTATCTCATTGTGGTTTTGATTTGTATTTCTCTGATGGTGAGTGATGATGAGCATTTTTTCATGTGTCTGTTGGCTGTATGAATGTCTTCTTTTGAGAAATGTCTGTACCATATGACCCAGCCATCCCACTACTGGGTATATACCAAAGGATTATAAATCATGCTGCTATAAAGACACATGCACACGTATGTTTATTGCGGCACTATTCACAATAGCAAAGACTTGGAATCAACCCAAATGTCCATCTGTGACAGACTGGATTAAGAAAATGTGGCACATATACACCATGGAATACTATGCAGCCATAAAAAAGGATGAGTTTGTGTCCTTTGTAGGGACATGGATGCAGCTGGAAACCATCATTCTTAGCAAACTATCACAAGAACAGAAAACCAAACACCGCATGTTCTCACTCATAGGTGGGAACTGAACAATGAGATCACTTGGTCTCGGGAAGGGGAACATCACACATCGGGGCCTATCATGGGGAGGGGGGAGGGGGGAGGGATTGCATTGGGAGTTATACCTGATATAAATGATGAATTGATGGGTGCTGACGAGTTGATGGGTGTAGCACACCAACATGGCACAAGTATACATATGTAACAAACCTGCACATTATGCACATGTACCCTAGAACTTAAAGTATAATAATAATAATAATAAAAGAACCTATTCTAGATATTTAGTGGGGTATTGGAAGCATTAGAAATCGAACTTATTTGCATCATATTTACGTGATTCCATCACATTTATCTGATTTATCTAACTGGAAGCTCTTTTTTGGTATTTAGATTTTAATGTCTCTGCTTTGTTTCTTCATACAGTGAAGTGTCAGAGGCAATGTGTTGGTAGAAGAGCTCTGTCAGGAATCAGGAAACTGGAGAACTCGTCCTGGGTGTGCTGTTTACCAGCATGGCTCTCTGACCCTCAATTTTCCCAGTCAAGTTGGGATTTTAATATTTTCCCTCAGTGCCTCAATTTACTATTTTGTGATCAACCCTTAGGTGCATGGAGATAATGAGAAAAAAAGTGCCTTGAACATCATTAAGTCTTATATCACCGTAGGTTAGAAGGAGTCTCCATGAATTTGCGCTGGCAGTCTTCTGGTGAAGGTGGATTGTTAATTTTTAGTCAGAAATGTGAACTTGCATTCATGCCAACAGATGCTCTCAGCAAGTTTCTCAATAATTTATATACTTGTACCCTTTTCTCTAGACAATAACCTGCTCTCTTCCCCCACCTCCTGCCATCTGCAATAGCTATCTAGATATCTAGATAATTTCTTTTAAGTTACCTCTTAGTTTTGACTATAGAAGATGATTTTACAGATTCAGGTCTTAGGACATATAAGTGTTTACCCAATGGCACATAAAAAAGTTTTGGTCATTTCTGGATTTAAGTATAGTTACTCTCTTTTGAAGGTAAACACAAGTTCCCCTTGGATAAAGGAGTTAGTGTTGGTTACTCCTTCCTTTCTGCTTCCTCACTTTCTATTTTCCTTTTTTCACAGCACTTGCTACACAGTACTGTCATAATGGGGTCACAGTGAAGAGCAGCAGGTACTGAGTCTCGCCAACTGTTGCACCCAGGGCCTTGGCACCATGCCAGGCATATAGCAGTTTCTCATTCCATACATGTTGAATGAATGAATGAGCAAATGTGAAGGTTAAATTTTCTATCTGGGACAGGCAGTGTGGCAGTAATACAGTACAGATTAGTGTTCAGATTGGTTGGTGATTGAATGACACTGAGTCAGTCTTGCCCGTGTCACTGAAACTGAGACCTCAGAAGTTTAGCTTGATAGAATAGACATGGGTTAGAGGAAATGTTACTGATGTTGGACCAGGAAATACAGCAGGGAAAACAGAAGTAAATGTCTGTGGAAAGGAGCTGGGGAGCTTGAAACAGGTCTGGTGCTGTGTCAAGCTTACTGCTGCAGCTCTGGGAAATATCTTGTTCAGAACCATACGCTTCAGGCTCTGTAAATAAATCACTGAGAATTATTTATTCCTGCTGTGTCTTTAGTCCTTTTTTTTTTTTTTGCCATCATATAGGAAGAGTGGATTCTTTTAGAATATGACATTCGTATCTTTCTCTTCTCAGACATTTGAACAAGTAATCATCTATCTCAGAAGCATTACTGGTTTTTTTTAGCCAGACAAAACTGAAAATATCTTATCTATTACAAATTGCTTTCAGGATAATAACGTTGTTCTGTAACTTTATTTGATGACTCTTCACAGTAAGTAGACAAAGAATTTTTACATGCCAGGTCATTAAACCCCTCCCCCCGCCCCCCAGTAGGGATCTCTGTAGGTACATAAAAGTAAACAATTAAGGGAAACTTTCCTTAAGAATAATGTCTAATAGAATTAGAGAGAACCTACTTTTTGCTACTTTAATTCCATGCTTCCCTCCCCCAGCTTCAACAATGCCACCAGGTTGAGAAACAGAAGGAGAAAAAGATTAATCATTAGTAAAAACACACACTTCTTCCCCTCCCCCTGGCCTCCTGAAATTTGACTGAGTCAAAAATCTGTAACATTTAATCAGAGGAGTTGATTTTTTCCCATTCATGTACAATCCCCCCCTTCCTCTCTCTGTTGCCTTTTGAAGGGGGAAGGTGATTTTTTTTGGCTTCACTCACGTCTAGTCAACCTTTATCCTCTCCCTTCTCCCTTTTCAATCTCTAGGGTGTATTTTGGAGAAGACCTTTCCCCACCCCCGCTTTCTGGCATTCATTATTTTCTTTACTTTTAGATACTAATGGTTTCAAAACCAATCTCAGCACATGACTCAGTTATTTTAGAAAGGACTGTACTATGTCTTTTTAGATCCTTTTCAGGCCTCACAAGCAAACTTCCAAATGTAGGCTAAGGATGTGTTCCTTTCTTTACACGTTTTCCTGTACCAATTTTTCAGTAGCTGGTTAGCTGACCAAAAACGTTTATTCTAATAAGGGCATCAAAGTGGCTTTCTCCCCATCCCTTACTCCCTCCTTTCCTTTGTTCATTCCTTTCCCTTTTCCTTCCTTCCCTTTCTCTCTTTCTTCGTTCTCTGGTTTTACTCTCTTCTCCTCTTAGATTCTCAGAACTTGGATTAGGTGCTAAGAATAAAAAAAAAAAAAAAAAAAAGATGATAAGATAAAATCCCAGCCCTTAGGGAACTCACAATTATCAGTTAACTGCAAATTCCCTTGCAATGGAACAAGTGTCCTAAAAGAGGGGTGGAATGGTGTCCAGGAAGGAAGCCCAGAGAAAGCCCTACTGCCAGAGGTGGAAATGGGAGGGGCCCTAAAGGAGGAAGGAGCATGCAGATTTTACAGGGGTGGGATGAGATAGACAGGCACATAGAGGAAGCAGCAGATTCAGAGATAAAAAGAAATGAGAAGTTTAGGACAATGCAGACTGGAATAACTATGGAGATGAGTCAGAGATGAGAACAGAAAGGTCTTGAAAAGTCTGCTTAGGGTTTAGACTTTCGACTGTAGGCACTGGAGCCGTTGATGATTTTGTGGAATAGAGGGATCTACCTGGATGGAGTTAGAACAGAGGGGAGCAGCGAAGAGAAGAAACATAGGGGGACAAAATAAAAATATTGTGATAGTCTAGGTAAGCAATTATAAAGGACTGAACTAAGGCAATGGGCAAAGGCTGAAACTGAGGAGACGAACCTGGGGCCTATTTGGAGGTGCACTGGACAGGACATAATGGATGATTAGGTACGGGGTTGAGGGAGGGCGACGAGTCTCCAAGTCTAGCCAGCTTTCTGTTTCCTGACCTGGTGCTGTTCATTGAGATAGGTAACACTGAAGTGGGAGAGGTTTTGAGGGAGGAAAGATGATGAATTCTTGGCACTAATTCAGACTGTATCATTAAGCTAATGAACCGTCTTGCCAGTAGAAGCTGCTGCTAGAAAGAAGAACCAGGAAAGGCAGTAATATCAACACAGCTCTTCTGATACATTGGTAGGGAGAAACTTGAGAACTCTAATGGAAAAATACATGGATTAGAAATCAAAGTGATTTTTTTGAAAAAAAAATTGCAAAATACATATATAGCCAGTACTTTGCATGAAGGTGAAAATATTGATTAGGCATTAGGGTTAAAATAACATTAAGGATGAATTTTATTAGTATATTTCTAAAACGTTTCTGGGAGACTAGGGAACTCTATGCCTTACCTCCTATAAATTAAACTGTACATTATATGCCTCATTTTTGTCTTATAGTTTCTATCGCTGGAAAGCAGCTCAGCCATGTTATCTTTAAACTTTGTTTCTATGATAAAGAGAGCTCTTCATTTACAAAATATTTTGTGATCATTAAACTGCAGAAAAATGACTAGCATTGTTAAATGGTCAATAGCTGAGGACCTATAAAATATCTTTAAAAAGCCTCAAAGCATTTGTGCACTGCACCTCTAGGGCTACATGCTGCCTAGAGAAATTATCTAACTAATTTGGCATCTCTCCAGAAGACTGGTTACCAAACTGCATTGGGTTCATGCTGAACTAGCAGTTATTTCACAAGGATTTTCACTAGTGCTTATCTGCATGTGTGGAATTCCTGTTCAGAGGTTGCTTTTCTGAGCTGGTTAGTTGAGCCAGACTACAAATTGACTCTGTTTGGTGTGAACAGAAACCTATTTACAATGCAGATCTCTGAAGCCAATTTTCTGGTTAAATTTCATCCATTAAATTTTTTCTATTCTTATATTTAAAAAAGTGTCTATAGGGTATTTCCCTTTTTACACTTCAAATTGTAAAGTGGTGATGTGCCTTGAAATCTTGGGAAAGTTTAAATTTTCTTCTAGAAATTAATCATAAGATCACTTATTATCTTTAATTTTAAAGTTGTTATTAATTATTTATTTTAGAGATGGGATCTTGCTATATTGCCCAGGCTGAACTCAAACTCCTGGACTCAAGCATGCTTCCTTACCACTGTTTTTAATTAATTCATAAATATAAAAAGAAGTACTGAAAATTTATTTATATGCCTAAGACAAATGGATTTATCAGAATTATGATTTTAAGTATTGGTAAATTAGGTCAGAATTTTTTTTTTTTTTTTTTTTTTTTCTTGAGATGGAATCTCGCTCTATTGACCAGGCTGGAGTGCAGTGGTGTGATCTCGGCTCACTGCAAGCTCCGCCTCCTGGGTTCACGCCATTCTCCTGCCTCAGCCTCCCAAGTAGCTGGGACTACAGGTGCCCACCACCTCACCCAGATAATTTTTTTTTTTTCAGTAGAGACAGGGTTTCACAGTGTTAGCCAGGAGGATCTCTATCTCCTGACCTCGTGATCCGCCCGCCTTGGCCTCCCAAAGTGCTCGGATTACAGGTGTGAGCCACCGCGCTGGCCAAGTCAGATTTCTAAAATTTGTGTCCATGGAGTTTCGTTGTTGTTGTTAAGGGACCTACTTTTATGCTGGTCGTTAATATGAATTAAATATTACTTCCTCATAGAAACCCTAATGATTTTTCTTTTGGTCAAACATAGACCCAGGTTTGTTTCTTAGACTATGCTATTAATTTTGCGTCATCACAGAAAGTAGCCCAGTCTTATTTTGAGACTGGTTTATTTTCCCTGGACATTTGGGATGAATAGCTCAGCATAACAGATTATTCTATATACTTTAGTTTCAAGCATTTAAAGTGGAATCCAAGTTTTAGCATCAGGAACCAATTAAATGATAGTTAAATCTGACTGAAAAATTAATGGTCCAGAACAGAAACTGTGTAGCTTTTTTTTTTTTTTTCAGTACTTCTGTTTTGAATAAAAATCTGGATGTTTCCCAGTAAAACACAAAGCGTCATTAAAAAAAAAAAAGCAGTTGAATATAAATAAATCTACACCCAGGCTTAAAAATCATTTAATGATGATTGTGTTCTTAGTCTGCTATTAAACACAAGGTGTTTATCAGCCTTCATGGGCTGCTAAGACTGGCTACAAAACACACAGCACTGTGGGGCGATGTAGGATTGCAGTGCTGCTGTGCCTCATTAGAGTGAGTATAGTTTGCTCCTTAAAGTGATTATTCTATAGTCAAATCATCTAGCATGATTGTGGTAGCATCTGATTTGTGCCATAGACATCAATCAGATTCATGCTAATATTTTGTACTAATGATTAATATAACAGCAGAGAAAAGTGTTGATGTTCAGCCCACTGACTTAAACCTTACAAATGGGCCTTGACAGAACATAGTGGCCTTAGATTTTATGAGAGTAGAAGGGTTCAGGCTTGAACATTTGGCTGCCGCTTCAAGCACCCTACACAGAAAGTCAGTATAGTATCTTTAATCTGGCTCTAATTCAAACCTATCAGTAATCACTTAGCCTGCTGTACTTATTCTGTCAGTCGTTTTGCCAAAAAAGATTTCATGGGTAGCAGTATCAGAAGCATTTTTGTAATTAAATTATTGTTGCTTTACTGGAAAATCTCCTTACATTTGCAAAGGGTGAATGTATTCTTATTTCCCTCACTCCCTACTTGACTTGTAGTTTACGAAGGCACTTTCGGCTGTGTGTGTTTCCAGCCTAATGGCCTCCTTACCACAATATTCATTTTGGTTGGGTCACTCCAGCCATCATTTTCCAGAGACAGTCAAAATCCCTCAATGATGACAGAAGTCATTTGATCATGGGGAACAAGGAATAAAAAGGGCAACAATAATTTCTTTGGGACCATTTTGTGGGTTTTTAAGAGAAGAAATTCTGTGATAAGTTAGACTCTGTGCTTCTAACTTGGGTCACAGCACCTTAACATTCTTCCTGCGGGGACTAAAGAGCATACTTTGCAATATGAAAAGTAGCCTTTCGTAGACCGCCACTCCCTTCTCTGAGTTCTGGTGTATCTTATCACTTCTCACAAATAGGATTGCCATTCGGCACTTATACGTCTGCGTCTTTCATGGCATCTTAACTTCTTTGAGGCCCGTGACATTAGTTATATGGTTACGCAGTTGTTGGCGATGACTGCCTGGCCCATAGCAGGCACTCATTGTATGATTGCTGCATGCGTGGATAAAAATACTCATTCTGGTCCTGGGCCAGATCTATTTCTTGTTTTCCTCAGTTTTGCCCTATGCCTCAGGGAAGCTGACCCCAGCAGCGTGCATTTCTCAGGCTCCCACACATCGGGCATTAGGAAGCAGTGGCAGGAGACAGAAGGGAAGGAAGAAGGGAAAATCTAGGGTATTTCTCTGCTCGATCTGCATTGGGGCAGGGAGGGGGCGGTGCACAACCTTTGTGACTTAAGCTCACGCGGGATAGGCTGCAGTGATTCCAATTTCTTTTGGGTGACACCATTCACTGGGCTCTGATAATAGTGCTTCCGCCCTTATTCCTCCAGCACTGGGAGTGGCTCCCTCCTCTTGCTAATTTCTGGCTTTCTTCACTTTCCCTAGTTGGGTTTCTCAGCAATTTTATCACCTGTGTAACCCATTCCTTGCACGAAATTCCTTCTGTTTGGAATACTTATAGTCTGTTCAGTGTTGTATTGTCATAAAGAGTTGAAATTACACCTCTCAACCTTAAATCTTTTTAATAAAGAAGGACTTGCCATATACTTTAGGGGAACGTGGTTGCCTGGGATCTTTGCTCACACTGCAGAGTCTCCAAAGTAGACCTACACTGAGGGGAGAATCAGAGGTTCCTTTGGGGATCTTATGCCTGCCCTTTCTGGAAATACCTAATCCTTACATATTGTGATAATATTCTTGCTTTTGTCCTCTATTTGGAATTATTGCAGCATATTTTAAGCACATTCTCACGATGTTAGGGGATATCCTTCCTCCCTAATGTGAAGGGGCAGCCCCCATCTGCCTTAGTAATTTGACGTAGTAGGGTTATAGATTCCCAGAACAACTAAGAGTGGCTCTTACAGACAAAGAAGAGACAGGATTCTGTCACTGGCAGTTTGTCCAGGTTCTGGAGGTGGGAAAGGCCTAGATCGGTTTTAATTGTACGTAATTTCTTTAAAAATTTCTATCATACCCTACCTAGGTAGATAGCTCTTGGAATAAGCATATGGAGTGGTGAAATTCCTCTAGATAGCACCCCCAAATGCTGGCACTTTAAAATTCTTTGTAAACTTTCACAATGAGCTGAAAGTTAATTCAAACTCACATGGATTCTATGCCTCCCTTTTCTCATCTTTGTAGCCCTTCTTTATACTTCACTGGGGAATGGGAAGAGAAAGGAATCCGGCTGACATCAAATTATGAATATTGGTTTAAGTTCTTAACAAGCTTGCATTTCACATGAACAGCTAACCCACAAAAGCCACTGGATTTTCCAAGGGGTTAGTTTCAAATCTACAAGAATGAGGGATTTCAGCACAGCCCTCTGTCTTACTTTCTTCCATGGATTTGGCCATGCAGCCAGGCATTGGTGGAGTGGTTAGCTGTCTATTGTCGGGAAAGGAGTCCTGCATTAGAGGACTCCTTAATGAATCTCCTTAATAAAACGTGAAATTTTAGTACCAAGTCTGATTTTTATCATTCATAATCCTGTGTTTATTCAGGACATTCAAATGCTTTGGGGGAGAAAACTGTTATCTGTGTGGGTTTAATTGGGCTAAACGATAAAAAAAAATTTTTTTTACCTTCCTGAACTAAATACTAATTTCCACAAGAATTTCAGAACTTTAGATCTAGAAGGGATTTAAAAAAATCTTCTGATTCAATCTTTTTATTTTTTCAGGTAAGAAAATTCAGACTCAGATATGTTAAGAACAACTGACTTGTAGCAGAATAGAGATTAAAATCTAGAATGATTTTCATCTTGCTACCTTTAAATAAAAACTTGTTACTTTCAGTTTATGCACCTTAGCTCTCAAGCCTGATTTTCTTTCCTGTATCTTGACCTTAAACGTATCAGGTCTGGCCCAGATTCTTTATGGGTGACAATCAAAAATGAAGAGTGCACACAGAGCACACAGGACTTGAAGACCTGTTACAGGGCGAGGATGTGCTTGACAGGGAAGCAGGGGAGAAGTAGCAAGGCAACCGGGAGCACTTTTGAGTTTCCTGTCTTTGCCAGGCATGAGAAGACCACTTGGTGTGCACTTTAGGTAGTGCTGAGATGGGATCAACAAAGGTGGAGTGTGCAAAAGATGAGAGACGCTAGTCTATGTGGAAATGGAGAATAGGATTATTGCTCTGAAGGATTATGGCTGTGTTTCATAGGAATAACCAAAGCAAACAATGATCACATTTGTTGTCCTTCACCTTGTCAAATAGCAATTTAGGGGCTAGGGAAGTATATTACCTCTGAGTTTGCTACAACATCCTTTCCTGCCCACCTTCTCCAGAACTTAGTATTAGAACAATAGACACATGAAAGCTCCAGTTTGCTTAAACAATAGCATCTTTATTTAAATATCTATTCACTAAAGTGATAAATCTTCTCATCTGGGAAAGGCAATTTCTTATAAGTACGAGGAAACAAACAAGTATTTGGAATATGAGCTACTGCTATTATTTCAGAGTAAATAATTCTTTTTTGTTTCCATTTTTTTTTTTTTTTTTTACATTTTTAACCTAGAATATTACTCCACTATACAGTGAACGTTTATGGTTAAATTTCCCATGACTTTCTATGCTATAGGCCTCGATTAAGTATTCTGTTCTCATTCAATAAAAGCTTTTCACTGAAAATAAATGTCATTATGTTGTAATGAGTTTCAGTATCTACTGACCTTACCTGGATTTTGGAGGGTGAGTTGGCTGTGAGCAATTCAGCACCTCTTTATCCTTCCCTTGAGACACTAATTACTCATTAAATTTTCTTTTTATCCTTTTTGCTATATATCAAAAATGCCAAAGATAAAGATTTTTGAAAAATGAGAAACTGGTGGAAATGTCTCTGTTTCTTTTAACTTAAAAATATAGATAGCCAAGTGAGAAAGATATAATGCAAACTTTTTGGGTCTTTATTTTAGCTGGTTATAACTAGATCTGACTGAAATTGGGTATTCCGAGTTTCATCCTGAAGCAAATTTCTATAGTTGAGTTATAAGCCCCTGAAAAACGAGGTTTATGATGAAAATGTTGAAAGACCCTCAACTTTAGGAGTAGGCACAACTATAATTTTACAGGCATTAGGCACCTAAAATAACTTTGTATGAAGATTACTCTGGGATTTGTCCCCCGTTTTGTAGAAAATGCTTAATGTTGAACTATATTTTATGCACACAAAAAGACTTATTTCATAAGACAAGGAGCTCAGGGATTTTCATTCCAATATTCAACAATACTATTACTAAAGGGCTCTCTCCTCCTCTCATAATTGAGTGATCGTAAGTGATATTTAAAAGAAAATATCATTCCGCTAAACTTACATGTAAAGATGATATGTGGCAGAGCAATTTAAAATTTTCAAGTAGAATGTATTCCAGCAATGTATTTGGTATGTCATGAAACTGAATGGATGGATCATAATAATGTCTTAATATTCTATTCTGTAGCAACAAAGAAAATGAGTGTTTAGTTTTGCTTGTGTAAACCAATAGCTGAAGTGCTTACATCTGAGTCTGCAGTGCAGTAAACACAGTTTTTGTCTAATGAAAAATCCCTAACACTAGAAAATCCTTGCCTGTCTTTTGTTTCTTTATTTTTGGCTTTGTTTGTTTGTTTTTCAGAGGATAAGGAATGCTTAAAACAATAACAAATAGGAATGTTTAGATTTGACACAACTTTCTTGGTGATTTAGGCCTGGTTAATTTTTGTATGTTAGTACAGATGGTGTTTTACCATTTTGGCCAGGCTGGTCTTGAACTCCTGACCTCAAGTGATTGGCCCACCTCAACCTCCCAAAGTGTTGGGATTACAGATGTGAGCCAATGTGCCTGGCCTGAAATGTATATTTTTAAAGTACTTTTTTTCCTGTTATGTTTTTTCTTCTCTTTTTAGGAATCTACTTATACACATTAAACTCTTTGAGATTGACCCATGGCTTCTGAATTAAAAACAACTGTATTTTCTGTTTGTGTTTCACTTTGGATAGTTACTATTTACCTATCTTTAATTCTTTACTCAGTTGTGTTTGCCGACAAAACTGACAAATGAATTTCTCATCTTCCATATTGTGTTTTTACTTTCTATAATTTGCACTTGGCTCTTCTTTATAGTTTCAATCTCTCTGCTGAAAATCCTAATTTATTGAGAAAAGTTTTCCATTTTTTCTCTTGATCCTTTAACATATTAATTATGATCTCAAAAATGTCTTTGTCTGATCATTCTAATAGCTGAATCATCTCTGGATCTGGTTCTGTTGTCTAATCTTGACAAGGTTTTTCTTTTTTTTTGGTTGTTTTCCATTTTTTGTGCAAAGTAGATTGTATTTTTTAAAAATTCTATATTGACAAATTATAGTTGCATATATTTATATAAATGGTGTTATGACTTTTGAATACAATGTTGAATGCTTAAACTAAGCCAATTAACATATCTATTACTTCAAATATTTAACTGTTTTTGTGATGAGAACATTAGGAATTTATTCTCTTAGTGATATGGAAAGGTACAATATTCAATTATTAGCTATGTTCAGCATGCTGTACTATTGATCTAAAAAAAATCAAACTCATTCCTCTTATCTACTGAGACTTTTTATCCTTTGACTATCATCTCCGGATTTGTATCCTTTGACTATCATCTCCTGATTCCCCTCAACCTCCTGCCTCTGGTAACCACCATTCTACCGTACTCTGCTTCTATGAGTTCAGTTGTTTTAGATTTCACATATAAGTGAGAACATGCAGTATTTATCTTTTGATGTTTGGCTTATTTCACTTAACATAATGTTCTCTAATTCTACCCATGTTGTGGCAAACAACAGGATTTCTTTCTTTTTAAAGGTTGAATAGTATTTCATTTTGTGTATATACCACACCTTCTTTATCCATGTATTCCTTGGTGGACACTTAGGTTGATTCCATAATTTGGCTATTGTGAATAGTGCTGCAATGAACATGGGGATACAGGCAGGCATCTATTCAACACACTGATTTTTAAATCTTTTGGGTATCAGAAATGGTATTACTAAATGATGTGGTAATTCCATTTTTAGTTTTTTGAGGAACCTCCATACCATGTTCCATGTTTGTACTAATTTACATTTCCATCAACAGTGTACAAGGATTCCTTTTCCTCCAAATCCTCACTAACACCTGTCTTTTGCTGTTTTCACAGTAGCCATTCTAGCAGTTGTGAGATGATGTCTCATCATGGTTTTAATTTGCATCTCTTTAACAATTAGTGATGTTGAGCATTTTTTCATATATCTGAAGTCATTTGTATGTCTTCTTTTGAGAAATGTCTATTTAGATCCTTTGACCATTTCTTAATTGTGTAATTTTTTTCTTTATATAGAGTTGTTTGAGTTCCTTATATATTTTATATATTAATCCTATATATCTATTAATCCTTATATATTTTATATATTAATCCACTATTAGATGTATGGCTTGCAGATATTTTCTCCAAATCCATAGGTTGTCTCTTCACTCTGTTGTTTCCTTTGATGTGCAGAAGCTTTTTATTTTTAATGTAATCCCATTTGTCTATCTTTGCTTTTGTTGCCTAACTTTTGGTGTCAAACCTAAAAAATAATCACCTAGACCAGTGTTGTGTAGTTTCTCCCCTATTTTTTTTCCAGTAATTTTACAGTTTTAGAGCTTACATTTATGTCTTTAATCTATTTTGAGTTCATTTTTGTATGTGGTGTAAAATAAGGGTCCAAAGAATTTCATTCTTTTCCCTATAGATATCCAGTTTTCCCAACCCTATTTATTGAAGTGACTATCTTTTTCCAATTGGATATTCTTGGCACCTTTGTTGAAAATTAATAGACCACGAATGCATGGGTTCTTTTCTGGATTCTGTATAGTGTCCCATTGGCTGCTATGTCTATTTTTATGCCAGTACCATGCTGTTTTAATTACTATTGATTTGTAGTATAGTTTGCAATCAAGTAGTGTGATGGCTCCAGCTATTTTCTTTTTGCTAATAATTAACTTAGGTATTTGTAATTTTTTTGAGAGGTTTCATAAGAATTTTAAAAGCTTTTTGTACATCTGTGAGAAGTGACATTAAAATTTTGATAGAATTTGCTCTGAATCTGTAGATCACTTTGGGTAGTATGGACATTTTAACAATATTAATATTTCCAATACATGAACATGAGATATCTTTTTATTTATTTATGTTTTCTTGAATTTCTTTCGTTAATGTTTTATAGTTTTCAGTGATAGATCTTTCACTTCCTAGGTTAAATTTATTCCTAAGTACATCTTTTTTTGCAGAGATTGTAAATAAGACGTTTTTCTTGATTTCTTTTTCAGAAAATTCATTGTTAGTGTAGAGAAACACTACTGATTTTTGTCTTGATTTCGTATCCTGCAACTTTTCTGAATTTATCAGTTCTAAGTATTTTTTCTTTTTAATAGAATCTTTAGTTTTTTTTAATGTATATAAGATAATGTGGTCTGAAAATAGGGATAATTTAACTTCTCCCTTTTTTATTCCCCTGCCTTATTGCCCTGGTTGGGAATTCCAGTACCATGTTGAGTAGAAGTGGTAGAAATTGGCATCTTTGTCTTGTTCCAGGTCTTAGAGAAACAGCTTTCAACTTTTCTCCATTGAATATGATGTTAGCTATGAACTTGTCATATATGACCGTTATTGTATTGAGGTACATTTCTTCCATACTTAATTTTTTGAGAGTTTTTTTTTTTTAACCATAAAAGGATATTGAATTTTGTCAAATGCTTTTTCTGTCTCTAGTGAGATAATCATTTGATTTTTATCCTTCATTCTATTTATGTAGTATATTACATTTATAGATTTGTGTATGTCAAGTCATCTTTGCATTCTAGGAATTAGTCCCAATTGATTGTAGTGAATAATTCTTTCAGTGTGTTGTTGAATTCAGTTTGCTAGTATTTTGGTGAGAGCTTTTGCGTCTAGATTGAAGGATGTTGGGCTGTAGTTTTCTTTTCTTGTGATGTCCTTGTCTGGCTTTGGTATCAGGATAATGCTGGTCTTGTAAAAGGAGTTTGGAAGTATTTCCTCCTCTTTGATTTTTTGGAATAATTTGTGGAGAATTGGTATTAGGTCTTTAAATGTTTGCTAGAATTCAGTAGTGAAGCCATCAAGTCCTGAGCTTTTTTTTTGATGGAAAACTTTTTATTACAGCTTCAATCTCCTCTTGTTATTTGTCTGTTTGGATTTTTATATTTCTTTGTGATTCAGCCTTGATTGGTTGCATGTGTCTAGAAATGTATTCATTTCTTCTAGATAATCTTTTTTTTTGGCACGTAGTTGTTCATAATAGTTTCTTATGATCCCTTCATTTCCATGATGTCAGTTGTAATGTCTCTTCTTTCATTTCCGATTTTGTTTATTTGAGTCTTTTCTCTTTTTTTCTTGGTTAGTCTAGCTAAAGATTTGTTGATTTTGTTTATCTTTTCAAAAAAACCCAACTCAGTTTCAGTGATCTTTTGTATTGCTTTTTCTAGTATCTATTACATTTATTTCTGCTCCAATCTTTATTATTCCATTTCTTTTGCTAACATCTAGCAATTACTTTTTTGTCTGGTAATTTTTTTGTTGACTGTGAGGCTTTTTAAAATTTTTAGAACAGTAAAGTCTGAAGTAAGTAGAATTAACTCCTAGAAATGGTCTCCTCTTTTTTTCAGGCTGTTAATGTAGGGAAGTTGAGCCAATCTAGTTAGTAGCTGAGCTGGGATCTTTGTTGCTAACATTACCTTTGTGCAACACAGGCTGCAGATTCTTCTAGCTCTGGGTGGCTTCTACCTTGTACTTACTTTGATAACTAAAGCACAGGAAGGTTTTTTCTGTATTCTTGCTCCACTCTCAGCTTTCAGGAAACCCTAAATATCTATGCATAAACAGGGGTTCTTTATGCTCTTGTCCCTCTCTCAGTTGCATATTACTATGTACAAAGCTTATAGTAGGGAAAATGGAGATTTTCTTTGTTCCCTGGTCTCAGTCTCAGTCTTAGTTAGGCCCTATGTTCTTGGTCCTCTGTGAAGAGGGCTTTATCACTATTCCTGCCTTTCCCTGACATAGTAGCCATATCTTGCCTTGCATCTGTCAAAGGTCTTGAATAGGAGAGAGAGTCTTGGTTCCTCCTCAGTAGTAGAAGGTCTCTGCCTTCTATTAGCATAGTTGAATAGATTTCCTGTTTTTTTCTTACCCCAATGGGCTAATGGATTTTGCTGCTAGTTCTCTTTCAGTAGCTAATGGCTTTGCCTGGAAGTGGAGGTATACAGTTTCTTATCCTCTCCTAACAGCCTCTCACTCAGATGGCTTTTGTGTCTACCATCTCCCAGAAGCAGTGGATCTTTGCCTGGGTGGGAGACTTTTCTGTTTCTCTCCCAGAGGCAAAAGGCTTTTGCTTCATCTGAGAGCAGGATCAGAAATGCAGATAGGGTTTCATCCCTATACTTCACCAAGGGGAAGAGAGGGCTGCCTCAGATCTCTTGTCATGTTCCAATCTTTCTTGTGAGCAACCAGTAGAGACTCATAGAAAACAACCAAAGAATGCATGTGGATTCCCCATGGGTTTCATCTGCCAAGCAGTCTGAATTGTCCAAGCACACACCTGGCTTTTGTAAAAAAAAGTTTTGCAGTTTTCTTCTTACCCATTTTTACATTGGCAGATTCTTCCTCACTCTTCCAAAGATGGAACAATTCATTATCCCATTTATTTTCAGAAGGGCTTATTGTTCTTTGGAATTTAATTTTAGTTTGCCTGATTTATTTTGTAACTCTATGATTTTAGCTCCGATGGGCTTAAGAAGAGTGATACTTTTGTAGATTAACTGCCTTTTGCCTTGTTGTAAGGGTAGGAGTGATGTTCTCTTGTGATGTTTTCAATCCTAAGAGTAGCAGAACTCCATGTAATATGATTACATGGAGTATGTGAGTGTGGTCTAGGAGCCAGCTTTCTCAACAAACATAAAATACCAATATAAAAAAATGGAGATTCCTTAAAGGAGATTCCAAAATGGCCGAATAGGAACAGCTCCAGTCTATAGCTTCCAGTGTGAGGGACGCAGAAGATGGGTGACTTCTGCATTTCCAACTGAGGTACTGGGTTCATCTCACTGGTGTTTGTTGGACAGTGGGTGCAGCCCATGGAGCGTGAGCGGAAGCCATGGGGGCATCACCTCACACGGGAAATGCAAAGGGGAATTCCCTTTCCTAGCCAAGGGAAGCTGTGACAGACGGTACCTGGAAAATTGGGACACTCCCACCCTAACACTGCACTTTTCCAATGGTCTCAGCAAATGGCACACCAGGAGATTGTATCCTGCACCTGGCTCGGAGGGTCCCACACCCACGGAGCCTTGCTCACTGCTAGTGCAGCAGTCTGAGATCGAACTGCAAGGTAGCAGCGAGACTTGGGGCGGGGTGTCTGCCATTGCTCAGGCTTGAGTAGGTAAATAAAGTGGCTGAGAAGCTCAAACTGGGTGGAGCCCACCGCAGCCCAAGGAGGCCTGCCTGCTTCTGTAGACTCCACCTCTTGGCGGGGGTGGGTGGGCGGGGCATAGCTGAACAAAAGGGAGCAGAAACTTTTGCAGACTTAAACGTCCATATCTGACAGCTTTGAAGAGAGCAGTGGTTCTCCCAGCATGGAGTTGGAGATCTGAGAATGGACAGACTGCCTCCTCAAGTGGGTCCCTGACCTCCCAGTAGCCTAACTGGGAGGCACCTCCTAGTAGGGGCTGACTGACACCTCATCCGGCTGGGTGCCCCTCTGAAACGAAGCTTCCAGAGGAAGGATCAGGTATCAACATTTTCCGTTCTGCAATGTTTGCTGTTCTGCAGCCTCCGCTGGTGATACCCAGGCAAACACAGTCTGGAGTGGACCTCCAGCAAACTCCAACAGACCTGAAGCTAAGGGTCCTGACTGTTAGAAGGAAAACTAACATACAGAAAGGACATCCACACCAAAACCCCATCTGTACGTCACCATCACCAAAGACCAAAGGTAGCTAAAACCACAAAGATGGAGAGAAACCAGAGCAGAAAAGCTGAAAATTCTAAAAATCAGAGCATCTCTTCCACTCCAAAGGAACGCAGCTTCTTGCCAGCAGCGAAACAAAGCTGGATGGAGAATGACTTTGACGAGTTGAGAAAAGAAGGCTTCAGATGATAGGTAATAACAAACTTCTCTGAGCTAAAGGGGGATGTTCGAACCCATCGCAAAGAAGCTAAAAACCTTGAGAAAAGATTACACGAATGGCTAACTAGAATAAACAGTGTAGAGAAGACCTTAAGTGATCTGATGAAACTGAAAACTATGGCACGAGAACTACATGATGCATCCACAAGCTTCAGTAGCCGATTTGATCAAGTGGAAGAAAGGGTATCAGTGTCTGAAGATCAAATGAACGAAATGAAGTGAGAAGAGAAGTTTAGAGAAAAAAGAGTAAAAAGAAACAAACAAAGCCTCCAAGATATATGGGCCTATGTGAAAAGACCGAATCTACATCTGATTGGTGTACCTGAGAGTAATGGGGAGAATGGAACCAAGTTGGAAAACACTCTTTAGAATAGTATCCAGGAGAACTTCCCCAACCTAGCAAAGCAGGCCAACATTCAAATTCAGGAAATACAGAGAACACCACAAAGATACTCATCAAGAAGAGCAACTTCAAGACACATAGTTGTCAGATTCACCAAAGTTGAAATGAAGGAAAACATGTTAAGGGCAGCCTGAGAGAAAGGTCAGTTTACCCACAAAGGGAAGCCCATCAGACTAACCGCAGATCTCTCAGCAGAAACTCCACAAGCCAGAAAAGAGTGGGGGCCAATATTCAACATTCTTAAAGAAAAGGATTTTCAACGCAGAATTTCATATTCAGCCAAACTAAACTTCATAAGTGAAGGAGAAATAACATCCTTTACAGACAAGCAAATGTTGAGAGATTTTGTCACCACCAGGCCTGCCTTACAAGAGCTCCTGAAGGAAGCACTGCACAGGGAAAGGAACAACTGGTACCAGCCACTGCAACAACATGCCAAATTGTAAAGACCATCAATGCTAGGAAGAAACTGTATCAACTAACGAGCAAAATAACCAGCTAACATCATAATGACGGGATCAAATTTACACACGACAATATTATCCTTAAATGTAAATTGGCTAAGTGCTCCAATTAAAAGACACAGATTGGCAAACTGGATAGAGTCAAGACCCATCAGTCTGCTGTATTCAGGAGACCCATCTCATGTGCAGAGAAACACATAGGCTCAAAATAAAGGGATGGAAGAAGATCTACCAAGAAAATGGAAAACAAAAAAAGGCAGGGGTTGCAGTGCTAGTCTCTGATAAAACAGACTTTAAACAAACAAAGATCAAAAGAGACAAAGAAGGCCATTACATAACGGTAAAAGGAACAATTCAACAAGAAGAGTCAACTATCCTAAATATATATGCACCCAATGCAGGAGCACCCAGATTCATAAAGCAAGTCCTTAGAGACCTACAAAGAAACTTAGAATCCCACACAATAATAATGGGAGACTTTAACACCCCACTGTCAACATTAGACAGATCAATGAGACAGAAAGTTAACAAGGATATCCAGGAATTGAACTCAACTCTGCACCAAGTGGACCTAATAAACATCTACAGAACTCTCTACACCAAATCAACAGAATATACATGCTTCTCGGCACCACATCTCATTTATTTCAAAACTGACCACATAGTTGGAAGTAAAGCACTCCTCAGCAAATGTAAAAGAACAGAAATTATAACAAACTGTCTCTCAGACCACAGTGCAATCAAACTAGAACTCAGGATTAAGAAACTCACTCAAAACTGCTCAACTACATGGAAACTGAACAACCTGCTCCTGAATGACTACTGGGTACATAACGAAATGAAGGCAGAAATAAAGATGTTCTTTGAAACCAATGAAAACAAAGACACAACATACCAGAATCTCTGGGACACATTTAAAGCAGTGTGTAGAGGGAAATTTATAGCACTAAATGCCCACAAAAGAAAGCAGGAAAGATATAAAATTGACACCCTAACATCACAATTAAAATAACTAGAGAAACAAGAGCAAACACATTCAAAAGCCAGCAGAAGGCAAGAAATAGCTAAGATCAAAGCAGAACTGAAGGAGATAGAAACAAAAAATCAATGAATCCAGGAGCTGGCTTTTTGAAAAAATCAACAAAATTGATAGATAGCTAGCAAGACTAATAAAGAAGAAAAGAGAGAAGAATCAAATAGACACAATAGAAAATGATAAAGGGGATATCACCACCGATCCCACAGAAATACAAACTACCATCATAGAATACTATAAACACTTCTACACAAATAAACTAGAAAATCTAGAAGAAATGGATAAATTCCTGGACACATACACCCTCCCAAGACTAAACCAGGACGAAGTTGAATCCCAGAATAGACCAATAACAGGCTCTGAAATTGAGGCCGTAATTAATAGTCTACCAACCAAAAACAGTCAAGGACCAGATGGACCCACAGCCGAATTCTACCAGAGGTAGAAAGAGGAGCTGGTAGCATTCCTTCTGAAACTATTCCTATCAATAGAAAAAGAAGGATTCCTCCCTAACTCATTTTATGAGGCCAGCATCACCCTGATACCAAAACCTGGCAAAGACACAACAAAAAAAGAGAATTTTAGTCCAATCGAGAATAAAAATCCTCGATAAAGTACTGGCAAACTGAATCCAGGAGCACATCAAAAAGCTTACCCACCATGATCAAGTTGGCTTTATCCCTGGTATGCAAGGCTGGTTCAACATATGCAAATCAATAAACATAATCCATCATATAAACAGAACCAAAGACAAAACCCACATGATTTTCTCAATAGATGCAGAAAAGGCCTTTGACAAAATTCAACAGTACTTCATGCTAAAAACTCTCAATAAGCTAGGTATTGATGGAACATATCTCAAAATAATAAGAGCTATTTATGACACACCCACAGCCAATATCATACTGAATGGGCAAAAGCTGAAAAAATTCCCTTTGAAAACTGGCACAAGACAGGGATGCCCTCTCTCACCACTCCTATTCAACATAGTGTTGGAAGTTCTGGCCAGGGCAATCAGGCAGGAGAAAGAAATAAAGGGTATTCAGTTAGGAAAAGAGGAGGTCAAATTGTCCCTGTTTGCAGATGACATGATTGTATATTTAGAAAACCCGATCGTCTCAGCCCAAAATCTCCTTAAGCTAATAAGTAACTTCAGCAAGGTCTCAGGATACAAAATCAACATGCAAAAATCACAAGCATTCCTATACACCAATAACAGACAAACAGAGAACCAAATCATGAGTGAACTCCCATTCACAATAGCTTCAAAGAGAATAAAATAGCTAGGAGTCCAACTTATAAGGCATGTGAAGGACCTCTTCAAGGAGAACTACAAACCACTGCTCAATGAAATAAAAGAGGACACAAACAAATGGAAGAACATTCCATGCTCATGGATAAGAAGAATCAATATAGTAAAAATGGCCATACTGCCCAAGGTAATTTATAGATTCAATGCCATCCCCATCAAGTTACCAATGACTTTCTTCACAGAATTGGAAAATACTGCTTTAAAGTTCATATAGAACCAAAAAAGAGCCTGCATTGCCAAGACAATCCTAAGCCAAAAGAACAAAGCTGGAGGCATCACGCTACCTGACTTCAAACTATACTACAAGGCTACAGTAACCAAAACAGTATGGTACTGGTACCAAAACAGAGATATAGAACAATGGAACAGAACAGAGCCCTCAGAAATAATACCACACATCTACAGCCATCTGATCTTTGACAAACCTGACAAAAACAAGAAATGGGGAAAGGATTCCCTATTTAATAAATGGTGCTGGGAAAACTGGCTAGCCATATGTAGAAAGGTGAAACTGGATCCCTTCTTACACCTTATACAAAAACTAATTCAAGCTGGATTAGAGACTTAAATGTTAGACCTAAAACCATAAAAACCCTAGAAGAAAACCTTGGCAATACCATTCAGGACATAGGCATGGACAAGGACTTCATGTCTAAAACACCAAAAGCAATGGCAACAAAAGCCAGAATTGACAAATGCAATCTAATTAAACTAAAGAGCTTCTGCACAGCAAAAGAAACTGCCACCAGGGTGAACAGGCAACCTACAGAATGGGAGAAAATTTTTATAATCTATCCATCTGACAAAGGGCTGATATCCAGAATCTATAAAGAACTTAAACAAATTTACAAGAATAAAACAACCCCATCAAAAAGTGGGCAAAGGATATGAATAGACACTTCTCAAAAGAAGACATTTATGCAGCCAACAGATACACGAAAAAATCCTCATCATCACTGGCCATCAGAGATACCATGTCACACCTGTAAGAATGGCAATCATTGAAAAGTCAGGAAACAACAGGTGCTGGAGAGGATGTGGAGAAATAGAAACACTTTTACACTGTTGGTGGGAGTGTAAACTAGTTCAACCATTGTGGAAGACAGTGTGGCGATTCCCCAAGGATGTAGAACTAGAAATACCATTTGACCCAGGCATCGCATTACTAGGTATATATCCAAAGGACTATAAATCATGCTGCTGTAAAGATACATGCATATGTATCTTTATTGTGGCACTATTCACAATAGCAAAGACTTGGAACCAACCCAAAGGTCCATCAATGATAGACTGGATTAAGAAAATGTGGCACATATACACCATGGAATACTATGCAGCCATAAAAAAGGATGAGTTCCTGTCCTTTGTAGGGACATGGATGAAGGTGGAAACTATCATTCTCAGCAAACTATCGCAAGGACAGAAAACCAAACACAGCATATTCTCACTCATAGGTGGGAACTGAACAATGAGAACACTTGGACACAGGATGGGGAACATCACACACTGGGGCCTGTCGTGGGGTGGGGGAAGGGGGGGAGTGATAGCATTAGGAGATATACCCAATGTAAATGACGAGTTAATGGGTGCAGCACACCAACATGGCACATGTATACATATGTAACAAACCTGCACATTGTGCACATGTATCCTAGAACTTAAGGTATAATAATAATAGAAAAATGGAGATTCCTAAGTCTAGTTTTTAATATGGGTATGTATTGGCAGTTTGGAATTGATATTCAGTTCTACGACCACTAAAATGTAAAGCATATCCTTTTGGTAAAAAAATAATTTTGTTGTAGTAATGTTTTTCTTTAAATTAAAAAAGATCTGAAACCTAAAGTGGCTTCTTTTCACGTTAATTAGAGTGAAAATCAGGGAGGATGTGATATATTGTCGTTTACTTTTACTTAACACTTCCAATTCATTTTAATAGGATAGGAAATACTTGAAATTCAGATCAACATTTTGCTGTTTGTTTGGTGATGAACTGAAATGCTTATATGAGAACAGGGATTTTTCCCAAATGCTTGAATTTAGTTCCCCATTTCCCATTATGTAAGAAAACATTTTTCCTTGTGGTAGACTGAAAAAGGGCTTTCCAAAAGACGTTTATGTCCCAGTCCCTGGAACCTGTAAATGTTACCTTTTTGGAAAAGGGTGTTTGCAGGTATGATTGATTTCTTAAGGATTTTGAGATGGAGAGACTATCCTAGATTATCTGGATGAGCCCTAAATGTGATCACAGATACCTTCATGAGAAGAGAAGAGGGAAATTGGACACACAGAGGGGAAGGTGACATGAAGATGAGGTAGGTACTGGAATGATGCAGCACTCCACAGGAATGCTGGCAGCAGGAAGACAGGTAAGGAGCAGATTCTCCACTGGAAGCTCCAGAGAAAGTGTGGCCCTGCTGACACCTTGATCTTGGCCCAGTGAAGCAGAGTCAGACTTCTGGCTTCCAGAACTCTGAGATAATAAATTTCCACTGTGTTAAGCCACCGTGTTTGTAGAAATTTCTTACAGTGACCATACGGCAGTAATATATGTATCTTAGTCTTTTTAAAAAATCTGTTTGTGACTGGGCGGGGTGGCTCACGCCTATAATCCCAGAACTTTGGGAGGCTGAGGAGGGTGGATGACCTGAGGTCAGGAGTTTGAGAACAGCCTGACCAACAAGGTGAAACCCCATCTCTACCAAAAATACAAAACTTAGCCAGGTGTGGTGACATGTGCCTGTAGTTCCAGCTACTCAGGAGGCTGAGACAGGAGAATTGCTTGAACCCGGGAGGCAGAGGTTGCAGTGAGCCGAGATCACACCACTGCACTCCAGCCTGGGCAATAGAGTGAGATTCTATCTCAAAAAAAAAAAAAAAAAAAAAAAAGAGATTTGTTTTTATTTTATTATTAAAACAATTTTGAGTACATAATAGTTGTATATATTGTCTTGACAGAAGAATTTTAATTTGTTTCAGTTATCTTATTTGAAATGTCATAGAATAAAAGTCAGTTGTACAAAGGATTTATTTATTTTTTTTGAGATGGAGTCTTGCTTTGTTGCCCAGGCTGGAGTGCCGTGGTATAATCTTGCTTTACTGCAACCTCTGCCTCCTGGGTTCAAGTAATTCTCCTACCTTGGCCTCCTGAGCAGCTGAGACTACAGGCATGTGCCATTACACCTGGCTAATTTTTGTATTTTTAGTAGAGTTGGGATTTCGCCATTTTGGCCAAGCTGGTCTTGAACTCCTGGACTTACGTGATCCACCCACCTTGGCCTCCCAGAGTGCTGGAATTCCAGGCATGAGCCACTGAGCCTGGGTGAAGTATTTATTTATTATGATTACACACACAATTGCCAAGTTTTAAAAGTGTTAACTCAATTTACTTAAAATTTTAGCAATAAAACATTAGAGAAAATTATGCTTGGCCTGAAATGCAATACACATATTTACAGATTAATGAGTGATTTCTTGGTAGATTTTTGGATGCTTCTCATTAATCACGACATGAATTCATACCAATCATCATACAGTCATATATTTGGGTTCCCACCAAAATAATAACTCAAAGGGATTCACCCATCCATTGTTGATTTTCAGACAGCTTGACACTCCTTCTGGGTGCCCTAAACTTGGCCACCTGGACACGATTCGGTCTTGTTTACATTCTCAGGTATCTTCCAGTCAGTTCACAAGATCCATTTACGAGAAAATAAGACAAAGTATTTGATTTTGGAGTAAACAGAATGAAAATAAAAGAATAAATAGAAAGCTCTAGAAATGTTTAATTGCCTAAGAACATGGTGTATTAATTACATTTTTCTTCTTCTAGATTTATTGTGACATATTGTGTTATATATTTCCACCATAATTTCTGTCCTTTTTATGCTGCTTTATAATTTTTGGTGTATAGCAGTTGTCTTCTACTATCCTACATTAACTAATTTTCATTATGTCTTATGTTTATCTATCTCTTCCAATTTGACATAAACTCCAAGAGGGTAGGATCTTTCTTTTTTTCAGTCATGCTCCAAATACCTAAAACAGTGTCTGGGACATACTGGGCACTCAAAAAATATTTGCTTAGTGAATAAAAGAGCGATTAATTCTACAGAATATAAAGAGATCAATAGTTTCCTCCCAGAGAGGTGTTAGTTGTGATAAATTCTAACCTGTTCAAAAAATTTCGAAGATAACAGAAAGATACTTTAATGACCTAGAGTTAAAAAAATTATTCTTGCCACCATTTTTTCCTGATAAACTAAAACACTTAAAATGACTCAATTGTCTAGAGGACTGTCATGATCTGAAGTTGCCTACCTCTTTGATACCCCCTCCTGCCACTCTCACCACAGCTCATGAGGCTTCAACCACCCCAGCCAATACACAAAGCCTTTTCCCATGTTAGGGTGTTTACCCTTATCCATCCCCTTGCCTCTACCCCCAGATCCTTCATGGCTGGCCCTTTCATATCACTTGGCCTCAGAGCAGATGTCACCTCTTCAGAGAAGACTCCCATAACCCTTGAAGCCAGTAGTTTCCAACTGGCAGTAATTTTGTCCCTCAAAGGACGTTGAGAAATGTCTGGAGACAATTCTGTTTCTCACACCTGGGTTTTGGTTTCTCACACCAGGTTTTGCTACTGGGTCTAATGGGTAAATGGGTTGGGGATGCTGCTAAACATCCTACAGTGCACACAGCAACCCTCACAACAGAGAATTATCCAGCCCCAAAAGTTAGCAGTACCAAGATTGGGAAACCCTGCCCTGGGCTAATGCAGCCCCCACCTCTGACATTCACTTTCTTGCCACCAGTGTTTCACTTCCTCATAGCACTTCTTGCAAGTCAAAAATACTCTATTAATTTGTTCACTTTTTTTTGGTTCTCTCTACTCTACTGGAATGTAAGCTCCATGAAAGCAAAAGCCTTGTCTGTCTTATTCACGTATTGTCCTCAGTGCACCTAGTAGACTTCTAATTATTTATTGCCTAGATGAATAAATAAACAATCATATACTGACCATTCTTTCTCTCCCCCACATTATTGGTGTTCTCAATTGTCTTTTTGGCTACAACTTTGAGATAGTTTTACTTTTCAGCATGGCTTCTTTTCCTTATGAGTACTTTCATTAACACCTGTGGAAGTCATTATACATGGTTGAGCAACCACAGACTCTAAAATCAGAACATTTGAGTTCAGTCAGACTGATATGGTTTGGTATGTCCTCACCCAAATCTCATTTCGAATTGTAATCTGAATTATAATCCCCAGATGTCAAGGGAGGGACCTGGTGGGAGGTGATTGGATCATGGAGGTGGTTTCCCCCTTGCTGTTCTCATGATAGTGAGGGAGTTCTCATCAGATCTGATGGTTTTAAAAGTGACACTTTCCCCTGTGCTCACTTGCTCTCCCCTGCCACCATATAAGACGTGCCTTGCTTCCTCTTCCTCTTTGGGCATGATTGTAAGTTTCCTGAGGTCTCTCCAGCCACATGGAACTGTGAGTCAATCAAACCTCTTCTCTTTATAAATGACTCAGTCTTAGGTAGTATCTTTATAGTAATATGAAAACAGACTAATACATAGGCCTTTATAATTTACTAGTTCTGTAAGAAC